>NW_008348089.1:4232017-4308764 GCF_000622305.1 Nannospalax galili | reverse complement strand
TATATATATATAGTCTTTGATTTTCATTATAACATAACCTAGAAAAGAAACCAGAGTTTGACTTCTACCCTTTGAGAACAATGCCAAGAAAATGTGAACAAGGTGCATCTCAGGGCTCAAATATTAAATAGTAGTCTTTAGTATTGATGCCTCTCTAAATTATAGCACCTAAATGTTTTTGACAGAATAATCAATGGGGCTGCCCACAAAATTTGATAAGGCAAGAGAAAAAAATTAAACACATTTGATAAAAATAATAGTTGAGTGTTGTATGTAGAAATCAGGAGAAAGGTAGGTTGGAGGACTGAAAGGTAATTTTTTACCTTTACCACTTGAATGAAGCAAGACATACAATGAGGTATATCAAGAAGTTAAACATATGGCCTGATGTACTAGGAGAACAGTGGTGAAAATGTGGGAAACAACATTACCATAAAAATAGCTGGGTTTATTTTACTACCATGTTGACAATGACTGTTTAGTCACAAATATGCCCATCCTTTCCAAGAAGCTTCTGTGTAAATTTCAGGAAACACTGGGACATTTTGAAGTGGGCATGACTATGTTTTCCATAATGAAACTGAACGGTCATGTTTCCTTCCACAGTCTTTCTACCTATATGCTGTCCATTACACTTAGTTTGACAGATGTGGTAGGCATAAGAGTACAGACCAAGATAAATTGAGCTCGTAGCTTACTCTGGGAAGGCTTAACTCTCTTTGTAATTACTGTTATTTACATTTTTACAGAAGCAGCAAAAAATAATTAAAATTGGTGGAAAATGAATTTGTTGTGGAAGCAGTTTTACCCACTCTTTCTGTGTGTTTGCCATCCCTAGAATGCAGAACAAGGTCTTAGCTGTTAACAGCCACCAGTTCTTGCTTTGGATAAGCCACTGGAGCACGTGGGAGTGTGGGCAGACCTGGAAATCAGATTTCATCTAAGTGAGAGCAGCTTCACATGTCTGTCACATGCTCTCCATCCCAGGTTTCACAGTGTGAATGGCGTGATGCTTCATCACTTCTGAAAAGGTGGATTTTCATAGAAAAAGGAAGAAGTCCAAAGAATCTTCTGTGAAATAATTCCTAAATATTATAAATCTCATGTTAAAATAAAAATAATGGTATATTAACAAATTAAAGAATGCCTTGTAGTAACCTAGAAATTACTAAAGTTTTCAGACTAAACTGATCAGTGTCTCTTTACTTATACAAATATTTGCACCTATTAACTGATGAAGAGTTACTATAGTCTTGACCCAAAATTGCATAAAAAACATCTATGCACAGAATGTGGAAAAAGTTGTTATAAACTCATTTGCTGATTGCTGGGAATACATTATTTTGTGGTTGATTTCTTTTGTAACTAGTTCTTTTCTTATTCTATCTGAGTGAAATTCAGTACTTTTTCTCTCTTGCTCTCACTATTACCTCAAAGCATTAATTATGAAAAATATTAAGTCAGTAATTTCACGGTTATTAATTACTCCAGTGGTCTATATAAAAACTAAAGCTATCCACTATACTAATAATGCCATTGTGTTGATAAGTTTACTATATTCTTTTCTATGAGATATTTAGCTCACAAGATGCTTTTTCACTGGCCAATTGGATATATTCTTCATTAAAAAGGGAAATATACCCACAACACTACAGTGGTACAAGTTTTAAATATCCCAGTATCTTTTGGCTTGTGAGTGCATCAGGAGAGTTAAGAGCCTAGTTTTGGGGTGAGAAAAGTCTTTTCATTGTGTATTTGCTGTTTAAATAACTGCATCATGCTTAGTATGTTCCCTCTAACCTCTGTAAATTTCATCTGCTCAGAAGTGATTAAATGGGCTAAATTTGGACAGTAGTTGGTGCAGATAATTCTCAAAGGGAAACTGTCACCTACCACATTGGTTTTTGTATTATATAGCATGATGTGTTCAATAAAAACTTCCTTAGTTTATGGAAATAATCTCATTGCATAGCTAACATTAGCACAAAACCCACCATGATTTTAGTCATCTGTGTTTTCTATGAAGATGCAAAAGATAGAGTCTTCTACTTATTTTTGTCCACTTGTTCGGGACAATTATTTCTGTCTTAATTCTTGTCTGTCTTCCATATGCCCCAAAGTACCCCCAGAATTGTGCTGCCCTGTCACTCCTTGAGATTTGTGTATTTTTACTGGTTTTAAATTAGGAAAACCTTTGAGGTTTCCTCATGTTTTTTATTAGGTCATACACTGCAAGTAACTGATATTACATATTGCTCAAGATTCTTATTTTTAGTGATATAGAAGTTTCCAGTTTAAGAAGCCTTTAATGTTTACTAGATCTGTCTTGGGTTAGTGTACACAATAAATGTTTCATGAGATTCCTAAATCATGAGGGAAATGCATAGCACGCATCATGAAACCTAGCTACTTCTCCTCTCCCCTCTTAAAAGAAGTAGTATTTCAATTTATTTCCTTTCACATATTCACTTATGAAGTAGCTCATTTAAAATGAATAAGCAGCTTGCAGGTATAAATTTTGATAAGAATAGTAGAGACTATAAAGGAAGTCATAATTTAATAAAGAGGCTGCTATGAAGACATTTTTTAAGTACTAAGACAAATTCAGCATCTAGGAGAGGTCTGCTGGGGAATCCAAACCAAACACTTCTTGCTAATCCTGGAGGGAATACAGAAGACTAAGGACTATTTGATGGTCATAGAGCACCTGATGTGAATCAAATGCGGTATAGCTGGTTTGAAAGAGAAAAATAAGTTGAGACATAAAAAGGGAGTATACAAAAATTAGAATGCTAGAAACCTCACCACTATATGAAATGCTTCAGTATTTACCACATTTAACTTTGGACAAGCTCATTAACTTCCTTTGTCTTTAATTTTCTCATCTGTGAAATGAAGATCATCTCACTGGTCATTATGAGGATTAAATGAGATAAGGCATCTAAACATTTTACCTTTGTATCTAATGCATAATAAACTCTAATGTTTTTTTACCCTTGCTTTGTCCCTAAGAATATGCTCTGTGCTTTATATGACAATCCAAGAAGTATCAGTGCAGAAACTCAGAGACTTCTAAGTTTAACCATTGCATAAGTGTTACTAGCCCTTGCTTTCATAATATAAATGTCCAAAGAAGGCAAAATCTTCATAAATAAATACCATTCATCTGTCTAATACCTATGTTCTTATTTGACAATAATTAGCAATGCATTATACTCAATGAGGACAAGCTTAGTAACTGAACAAAATCAACTGATGTAATTATTTACCCTTGATAGTGATATAGATTGTTTTAAAAATACTATATCTCTAGTCTGTGCAATTTAATGTTGCCTTTGACAAAAGGGAAAAAATATTCATACTTATTCATCAATGTTGGGAAATAGCCTATTAAATATCAAACAAAAGAACCCTCCTTAATTTAGATAGCAATATTTTCTTGTTTCAACCCTACACCAGTATCAAAGGAAAACATGTGGCTTCCACTTTTGACAAGTCTATGGTTCCTCCTTGGACACTGTTATTCTGCATAAGGCATAGTGTTAATGATCCTTTAAAATATAACAGTATATAACCTTTTCTAGTATTCTAGGTAGGTTACAAGCTTGTAAATCCCAAGTGCTCTTTTAGGTACCTTTTAAAATTGGTAAAGAAGAATCTTTTCTGTCATCTAAAATTCCACCAGTCTCACAAGTGCTTCTCCGTAAAATAGTAATTGCTGTGAGGATTCATCTTCCAGTTCTTTAGCGCTCTCAGGTGGATGGTTTTTCAACTGACCTACAACCATTACGCTTGCTTAAGTAGTCCCTGACTATTTGGTTCTTGTTTTAATTACCATTGCTGTGCAGTCATCAATTTGAAAGCATTAACATAGATGAAGAGAATAAAGTTTATCAAGAACGACTGCATTGCAGTACAATCAAGGTGGTAATAACTGTGGATATTTCAATGTTCAATGATAAATGACACCAAAGGAAAAACAATGTCACAATTAAATGTATTCTTTCATTCTGTTCAGAAAGATATGCATTTCCTTTGTGTTTGACAGAGCCTGGGACAATGACATGAACAAACAGATTCTGTTGATGTAGATCAAAGCCCATAGTTAGGATGACTATTGAAAGCAAAGGTTTGGAAATTGGGAATAGTTCAAAGGGAAAAGACATAAAACAGTATGATTAGAAAATACTAACTTTAAAGACACCCAAGGGAATGTGGAATATTTGAGTCTTAGAGAAGATTCTGTCCAAGATGAAGGGAATGCTTTTAAAGAGCTCTTTTAATGTCTTTGTGGCCTAGTGGTGGAAAATGGACATGGTTAGAATACTGGCATGGCACTTACAAACCCTGTGATCCCTGTATCTTTCCAAATCCCTCAGCCTGGTTATTTATAAAGAACAACAACAAACATTATGTGTAACAGAGAAGCTTGTAAAGATGAAATTAAGGAATACAAGCTATTCTGCATATGGCTAGTAGAATTAAATTGTAACATTAATGAAAAGTCATTCCAATAGAATATGTAAATTGAATGCATCCTGCTAAATGGCTTCAAGCAAATAACTTAGTCAAGTTAGGTGCCTAACATACTTGATTTATTTTGCTATTAGTGCAGAAACGGAAACAAACCAGATAATGAATCTGAGTTTTGATAACTCTATACTAGAAGCAAAGAGCCTGACCCTAACCAAATACTTCATAAACACTTGAGGAACACTTTTTAAAGTTGCATTATAACCTGAGGTATTAGAGGTTATAAAGTAGTTTAACGCAGAATTATTGATTTTTTTGTCTTTTTGATTTATCGCTTCTGTGCATGTTATGAATTGTTCTGAGTCATTACACTAAGTGCATCACTTGCTATTTTGTTTTGTCTTGTTAAAATAAATATAATTTATATGCTACATGAAAAAAAGCAGGGAGATCACATACTGAGTAAATCTTTTTATGTAGTAGGATAACTAAGGAAAAAAATGAAATACTTTTCAATATTTTTGTTTCAAAGCTATAACAATGGGAAGGATTTGGGAGATTGTGTCTGAGGATGGAAATTTCCCCTCATAGGTGTGATTTCTTGGTATCAACAGAACCTACATTGGAAAGTCTCATCTCTTCACTTTTAAGATCCCCCTGCCACCTCTCTCCTATTTCCCCCTTCCCTCTGTACATTTTAACTGCATTTGTAATGGGGTAAGGCTGGAAGTTGGAAGTGGTTTTCAGGTGCACCTGTGTGTAATACTTTATCACCTGTTTGTATATCTTAATTATATAAACTGTGGAATGTTGTTTTGTGACTATTGTAAAATTTGTGCAGAGCGAACTGGGTGTAGTTCACTGCACTATGTCCATTTTCTTTATTTTGATAAATGCCACCAGGTAATAATAATTATAGGTTTCAGAATAAGAAAGGTCTACACTGTGAAGAAATAAAAGGAAATATATAATATGATAAAAACACATTTGAATGAAGGTAACTTTGCTGATTTTATATTACTCTGAATTTGTTATGGCAAAAAATAGAAAAAGCTCTGAGGAATATTGAAACATACATATATTATAGACATACATAGATAATAAATTCCTTGTATTCAATTTTATTGATCCTTGAATGTTACCAGGCTTATGGTAAAGGCAATCAACTCATGTATTTTCAACACACACTCACTGAGAATTTAGAATGTCAAAGGCATTGTTGAAAAAGCATGAGGAAGAAGGAGCAAAGAGACATATCCTTCACTGATGAAGCATAATCCTGCAGGACAGTGTTCTCTATTGACACAGACAAGCACAGTGCTCTCCCAAAGTGTTACTTTGTGGCTTCCTGTTTGAAATTTTCAGAATCAGAATATTATGATACAGAAGTTGTAGAAGTCATTTCTCTCCTAACTAGCCATAAGTAGACTTTTCAATCTCTTAATATTTTCCACTAATCAAGGCCCTTTTAATTTTACTTCCAGTGAAGTATGATTATAGAAGAAAAAAAATCTACTTCACTAATAGCATAGAGCTTGGAAAACCTTCCTAGTCCTCGCAGGTAAATATTAGTCACCTCTTTCACTGTCCTTATATAAACCATATCCATGTTGCCTTCGGATTTCTGATTACTTCCCCATTCTAGGCCCCCCATTCCAATATGTATGAATTCTATTTAATTCAACAATAAAAATAAAAGTATAATGGAAAGTTCAATGGCACATTTATTGTCCTGCAGAACTCTCTACCCTCTGGTTGCCAGTGGGAATTTAATTTGCCTGTTTTCATGATAGGTCTTCCGTGCCACTGCCTCAAGCTATTAGATTTTCAGTCTGCTTGTTTCTTCCCAATTGAAGCAATTAGAAAGATCTTGCATCAAAGTTGGCTTCTCTCTTCTCTGTATTAGAATGTTGTCAGTAGCTCATTACAAGACCTTATTGGATGGCCTTTGTCCTTCTGTATCGCTTTCCCAGTTGGGGTACAGGTAATAAAAAGCTCTATGACTAGGACCTTGGAGTTAGGTAGATCAATTAGTTGTTCAGGAAGTCTATCAAAAATGTGACTCCAAGTCCCTGAAACTAGAATTTCCATTATTAGAGTGAAATGTTGATGACAAATGAGATATGATGGTCTAGACACCTCATCAGTGTGAAACCTTGAAGCCTGAAGTAAAGGAGCAGTTCTAAAAATATCAAGGTTTTGTTGGCTGGTTCAAAATTTGTCCTAGGATGAAATTCCAAGGAAAATTGGGGATATCTTCCTTTAAAAAATATAATACTTTTATTTCATGTGTGTGAGTGTGTTGCCTGCATGCCTATGTCCTGCAGTGCCCACAGAGGTCATAAGAGGGCATCTGATCCCCTGGAACTGGAGGTACAAGTGGTCGTTAGCTGCCATGTGGGCACTGGGAACCAAACCCAGGTTCTCTGCAAGAGCAGGTCATATTCTTAAGCAGTGAGAATCTCTCCAGCCCCAGGATATCTTACTTTTGGGACAAAATAACTTTCATAAACTCCTAAAATTATGTAATCAGAATCAAAGTTAAGCTTACACTTGTGAATGCACTATGGTGTCATGTCCCAAATGAGTTTTCTGATTGGATATAGCTGTAAGTGATGACATCATAGTAAGAAATGCCAACAGTTTAAATGTAGTAATAGAAAGCTCAATGAAGAGTATAGTTTATTTTTAAACATGTGATCAATAGCTACTATTATTTTCTATTTCAGTATTTCTTGTATATGAACAACCTTTGACAAGTACATTTTGTGATAATGATTGTGTGTTACATGTGTTTACACTGACAGTTATGAATAGGATGGACAGTTCCCTCCATGGACATTTTGCCAATTTGTGGGTAATTTTCTCTTCTCACAATATGACAGGAGATATTAGTGTATAGCAAGTTGAAATATCAGGTAATCTGTACAGTAAAGACAACTTCGGCCTCCAGAGAGCATTTCTATTTTCTATGCCATTTAGACAATAAGAAATCATGTTTTATTTTCTGAACATATCCTTTAAGATGTCATTGCATGAACTATATCCCAGCATGATACTATATGAACATTATCATACATGGTGTTTCCCACAATAGCACAGTTATTATTTAAGTGGAAAAACTGTACTTTGTTTGAGGGTCTACCAACAGCTCATTGTTCCCTAATTTTACAAAATCTATCATTTGAAAATTTCGTACATGAATATAATGTATTTTGATCATATCTAATTCCCACCCCCTTCTCTAATGCCCAAGGCTTCCCCACAATTTCATGTCTTCTTTTGTTTAATGACACATTGGGTCAATTACTGCTGCCCAAATTTGTCAGGGTTCCTCATCACCAATTCAGCAATGCCGTGGCATTGCATTTTTGAGCCACCTGATCTGTGGTGATTGTATACATATTTATAAACATATTACTGCTTCATTATGTAATACAGAAATTTAAGTATAAATTTCTTTTATTATTTTATGTGTATGTGTGTTTTACCTTCATGTATGTAAGAGCGCTTGTGTTGTGCAGTATCCTTTGAGGACAGAAAAGGATGTAAGATTCCTGGAACTGGAGTTAGAATGGTTGTTAGCTGCCATGTGAGTGCTGGAAATGAAACCCGGGTCTTCTGCAAGAACCAGTGCTCGAGCCCCATGAAACTGAAATTTTAAATAATTATTTTAAATTCAGATTTCTCTAATGTTTATGTGATTTAGATTGGGAATCATATAATTTTTATTTGAATCAGCTAGATTGTGTTCCTTATAATTTACATTTCACATAGCAAAGAGGAAATTTCAAGATGAAGGATTGAAAGTAAAATCTGAAGTTAGCACAGTGGGATTTTAAAGTAAATCACCTACAAATATATATATTGATAATTTGCTGAAAGATGAGATATTGATTCTGGCAATGGTAAGAAAAGAAGGAGGTAAAGAGAGGAAATGTAGAACTTCATGTCACTAGGCAGAAATGCAACCCTGATTACTTTATAGTCTGGGAGTCCACAGGCTTCTCACTCTATGACATGAATGAAGCAGGTTTACTTAATGTTAGGAGGAACTTATAATTGAAGAGGGTGAAGAACTTAGGTTTTTTTTTTTTTTTAGCCATTCAACATAGTAAAGTTGCAGGCTTGAATAACTTAATCCCAACTGATCAATGAGAAAAAAACTGCACAAATCTGTCAGTGCTTGGCACACTGAACCATTCAATCTCCAATAATTTCTGCTAAGTATACTGAAATGAAAATTTTTAGTATAAATTTCATGGAAATAATTATGTACTACTGCACTTCAAATGTATAAATGTACAAATATTGTGTATATGAGTAGTTATTGTATGACTAAATCCATAACACATTTCAATCCTTCAACTGATCTTCAAAGTAGAAAGTTTAGAGGGAAATGAGGTAATTTTGTGTGTTCACAAGTTATTTCCTTTCTAAATGAAGGCATTTGAAAGATTACAAAATAGTTTAGAAAAAACATGATCTTATAATTCTCCGAATTTCTTGTTGGGGAGGAAATAACAAAAGTTAAGCATTTAGTTGTGTGGAAATTATATTAAGTTTTATTTTTTAATGCTTTAGTTCCACTAGATACCATTTTTCCTGATTAAGGAGGACCACTGGAGGTCAGTGTGAACCCCAGTAAATACTCAATAGGGCGATATATTTCTTCTCAGGAGATTCAGAGTTGAGTCCAAACCACAGAAGGATGTAATCTTTTAGATTACTTAATGCTGTCTCTCAAACATTCAAGTGGAATTTAAGATCTTCTAACAATAGCATTCAAATGGAAAGTTAACACAGTCTCAAGATTTTTTCCCAATATCAATTTAGGAAAATGCAAACTAAATTTGGTAAAGATTGGAAGTAGAATAGTCTGTTTAATTGCATCTAGTTTTTCGTTGACTATGTGTCGCTTCACTTTTTTGCCCTTTTTCAATGAAGTTTTGTTTTGTATATTTCATACAACGTATTTTATTGTATTTAGAATGCCTTCCCATCTGCACCCCTTAGTAATCCCCACCCAATTGCATGAACTCTATTTCATATATATATGGAGTCAGATTTGTGTCCCAAATATCCTTTGGTGTGAGTCCATTCACCAGAGCCTCATTAAGCTACCAAGAGTCACTAACATCCTTAAGTGAGGCAGATTCTCCTCTTTCCAGTGCCTGGAAAATTCTGATTCCTTGTGGTCATTGACCAGCCTGGTTCTTGTGATCTTTCTGCCCCCTCTTCCACAATGATCCCTGAGGCCTGAGTGTCAGAGGTTTAATACAGGAATACTATCTAGGGTCATGCTCTCTGTAGTCTCATTTTGATCAGTTATAACTTTCTATGTTGATCACCGTCTGTTGCACGAGGAAGCATCTTTGGTTGAGAGTTGCATTAATACTCTCTCTGCACCCTTCTCTGTTATGTTCAGTGACCTTAGGTGTAGACGTTGCATTGCAGATGAGTCACTTAGACTTAGACATCTCATCAACACATATTTTCTGCATTTGACCAATTGTGGAACTCTATAATAGTCTCGGTCTGTTTCAAAACAAAGCTTCTTTGATGAGTGGTGTATTAGGGTTCTCCAAAGAAACAGAACCGGTAGAATGAATATATAGAGATTTATCAGCTTAGATCACAGGATAGAGTCCGAGTAGTCCAACAATGGCTGCACCACACTGGAGAGGCTGAGAATCCGTAGTCGCTCAGTCCACAAGGCTGGTGCTGAAGGTCTGATGAATTCCAAAAGATCAGCTAGTCTTCAGTCTACAGCAGCAAGATGAACTCACCAGGGAGACAGAAGGCAAGCAGCAAGAAGCCCGGCATTTTCCTCTGCTTTGGCCTTTTATACCGACTGCCATCAGAAGGTAACGGCCACATTTAGGGTGTGTCTTCTGGCTTTAGATGATCCAATCAAGAATATCTCTTTCATTTCGGTTAATCCCAGATCCAATCAAGTTGACACCCAGGATTAGCCATCACAAGTGGTGAGTGGTATACTTGTCAGGCTACTTAGGAGGATTCAGGTGGGACTAAGAAGAGGAGACCTAAGCCCAAGGCAGGGATGGGGACTGCGTGGGGTGCGTCTTACTAGTTAAGCAGAGTAGCTTTAATCATGAGGAAATGTAGCTGGTCCCATAGCAGGGAGATCTATTTACTTCCTATTGTTGGGTATGTGTGCGGGCACCGGATTGTATATATGTGCATGCATAAGACAGGAGAGGATTTTGGATACTCTAGAATTGGACTTATAGGTGGTTGTGAGCCACCAGATTCAGGCACTGGGAGTGAAACTTAGGTTCTCTGTTAGAGTAGTATGCACTCTTAACCACTGAAACGTCTCTCCAGCTCCATAATCATTTTTTAGATAAGTATATAAAAAACCAGAGGCCTAATATTTATTGCTCATATCTGCTTAGTATGTTCAAAGTAATCCAAATGCAATTCAGTATTAAATTCAGCACTGCCTGAGCTGGAGTCACTGACTCGATAAGGAGTTATTTCTCATTTCCTACTTTGTTTGCCCAGCTTATAAACACAAAGCAGACATCTAAGTCTTATCTATGCTGGCCTCTCTCTTTTGTGCTATGTCCTGGCTCTTTCTACACCTGAAACTTCAAGGCTTCTATTTGTATTCATACAAATTCCACTCAGAAATGCCTTATGTTGTAAATCAGGATAACTCATTCCTCGTATTCTTGAGCGCAACATGATGTGTATTATTCTTCAGAGTCCTATTCTTATGGACATTCCTAAGTCTACAGTATCACATGCTTCCAAGAAGGAAGCATAAAGACTATAAGTAAATAAGAATAGTATCATTATAGATATAACACAAATACATTTTCTGAAACATGAATTATTTACAAACTCCCATGCTTATATCATGATTAATGAGTATTTATGGTTTATTATCAATAGGATGAAAATTTTAATGACTCAGTCATATAACATGTTCTTATTAGTCTAAAGTGTTAAGGGAAAAGAACTTTATAGAATTAATTATCATTATTTTTGACTTAGGGCATGTTGCCTATAAATTTACATTTTCAGAGAAAATGTTTAAAAATCATGTTACTCTTAAGTGGTAGACTCACTCTTAGAGATTTTTAATAAACATTTTAATTAATGTTTTGAGAATTTCATATATTGTATTTTGTTCCTAGCACCTCCAACTCCTCCACTTAGCTCCCCCTAGATTCACTCCCACCTCCCTACCCTCTCCCAGGGTGTTCTCCATAAACTCATGAATGAGGGATCATCCACTGGAGTGTGGCCCACCTACTTAAGGGTTTGGAGCCACGAGTTTAAAGAAAACTGACTTTTCCTCTCCAAAAAGGCATCAGGTATCAATATAGCTTCTCAGTGAGTAGTGGGGGCTCATGAACCCTGTCTCACTCCATGCTAGATTGTTGATGCTTTTGATGCCCTGTAGGTTTTGTCCAAGCAACCAAAGCCGCTATGAACTCCTGTGTGCAGTGGTCCTGTCCTGTACAAGGACACCGTTTTGCTCTGGTCCTCCCTTGCCTTTGGCTCTTACAGTTTTTCTGGCCCTTATTCCTCAAAGTGCCCTGAGCCCTGGGAAAGGAATGGGGAAGTGTTCCATTTGTGGATGAGCACTTCACAATCACTTATTCTCTGCATTTTGACCAGTTGTAAGTTTCTGTTTTAACCACCATTAGAAACCTCTAACCATTAACCAGCTCATTAGAAACTTCTCAAATGAGTTCTGAGAGTTGCACTAGTCTAGGAGCAGAGAGACAAATTTAGAGAGCAAGTTGACACTATGTCCACTTAGCAAAATAGTAGTAGGTTCACCCTTGGGATTGGACAGATCCCAAGTCAAGGGTCTCCTTCTTTGGAGCAGATCTTAAATCCAATCAGAAAGTCATTAGTCACCCTCACTTGAGCATATGTTTCCAGAAAAGATATTATTGCAGTTCACAGTATTCACAGCTGGGTGACAGAGTTGAGGGCATTTCCCCAAAACTGCCTGCATAATACCTTCCAGTACTATGAGAGCTAGCCAGTAGGAAGCTTCCTAGGCACTTGTTTTTTCTATGTCCTGTGACCAATGTGTGTGTAGAACACAAGTGATATGAAGGGGAAAGAGGAAGGTTTAAGTTTAAGGTTTAAGAAGAATTTGGGGGTAGGGCAGAGGAGGGGTTTGGGGGATTGGTAACTAAGAATGGTTGATAAAGCCTTATGAAATCGTGATATATTATAGCCTTCTCGTATACACATATATATTTATGGTACTAAGTTTAATAGGAGTTACCGTACACTGACTTTTATGCTAATCCCAGAAGAATAGGTTGCCAGATAAAAAAGCTTAGTGCCAACTTTGGCATATCACCCTTTGAGTTGTTGGTCAGAGGTTTCCCAGGGATTCCCAAGACAATACAGGCTACTGTGTTTGCTCTGGGTTGCCCACCAAAACTTGTTAATAAGATTCTATTACTATTCAAGGTTTTAGAAACTTCTAAGTTAATACTACACTTTTATTTTGAACTATTTGCAAATAAAATGCCGTTTACTAGTGATTGCATAGGCTTAAAACTTCCATAATTAAAATTGTAAATGGGGAATGTTTTCAAGCCTTTTAGATACTTGGAACAGCAATTTATTCTTTATTGCCTAGCAAAATAAATGTCCTGTGCACATGTATTGGATATCAGGTATGTTTCAATAGAGTTCTGTGTTCAAGGTCTCTTGAGGTAAAATTGAGGGCAATTTATATCTGGCTGCATTCTGACTGGAGGCTTGACTAAGCAGATATCTGTTTTTATGCTCCTTTGAGGTAGTGTCACAGTGCATACTTTTGCAATAGGAATGAGGTTTTCTGTTTCGTGTGTGTGTGTGTGTGTGTGTTTGTGTGTGCTTGTGTGCAGGTCCATGTGCACACTTAGGTGGAGATTAGAAGTTGACACTTGGTGACTTCCTCAATCACTATTTCACCTTATTTTTGAGACAGGGTTTCTCATTGAACTTGGAACTCACCAAATGAGTAGAAGGACTTACCGGCACACCCCAAATTCCTCCAGTCTCTGCCTTCTGAACACTGGGATTGTAGTCACACTCCAATGCATGCAGCTTTTATGTAGTTACTGAGACTCTGAGCTCAGCTGCTCCTATTACATGGCCAGCACTTCACTGAGTGGGTCATCTCCTCAGTCCCCGTGGAGTCCCCTGCTTCTTGGTGGATGTTAGCTAAGAGTGGTTCTCAGCTCCTTTGGGGGGTCTTGATCATTGGGCCCCTCATTATGATAGAGAATCTGCCTTTCACGCTGCAGTCCCAGAGGAGAAGATGTCTTGATTGAAAAGCCTTACAGGAACAGGTTACCAGGTGACTCCCGTTCTTAAATTCAGCTGTTTAGCATCCCTTATCATTCTTCTGTCAAGATAGCACAGCTACGGGGCCCTTCCAGAGGATGACAGTGGGCTAGCCTAGAATTCAGCCTCCTACTTTATTGTGATCATGAAAGATCAGCATATGAAGTGTACACAAATAACAGGTTTTCTGGGTGAACTATTTATAGCTTTTAGAGAAAATGTCATGTTTGAATACGGCAAAACAATTTGTTATATTTCTCACTAACTGGGGTATTTCATACTGTGCACTGACTTTTTTTTACATTTTTTTCTTCAAGATATTTCCTTCCATTAACTCTAAATTATTTCTTTAAATATCATTCAAACATTAAGTATATCATTTAAAACTTTATCTTTATCTGATAAATTATTAAGTTCATATGCTCTGTTGGCAAGAGTATGTCTAAGATTTTGTGTTGTGTGATATCAGAAATTCTACTATCTGATAGAGTATTTTACTTTAATATTTACTGTTTACTATTCACATTTTAATTTACTATTTAGTGACTTTTCTACAAATAATTACAATTTGGTTATTATAACTAAATTCAGTAGGTAACCATTCAGCACCTCTATTTTCATCATTTATAAAATAGAAAACCTTGAAACTTACATACATCTATTCTGATTGGATGTTGTTAATTTACAAACAAACCTTCCAAATAATACTTCCATGTATTTTATAATATTTCCATAACCTACACTCTTCTCCTGCTGCTTTGTTTCACAAAATCCTACACCAAGAAAGATTAGCCTGTGTGATAACCCTACCTTTCTGTTTGTTATACACTCCATTGGAAGATACGCATAAATAGTGCCTCGTTTCATTGAAAAACCAAATGCAGTTTTAGATGTTTGAGATCTATCAAGAATGAGGTGTTGCTCAGGGATAAAGACATGTTTGAAATTCCAACACGGTTTTATTATTGATAGCATTTTAGATCTGCCCATGACTTTACTTTTCTGGTAAGTTTAAGATAAGATTTTTACATGTATTTGTTTTTAATATTTTGTATCAAGTAACATAAGAATGTTGCAATGTTGTGACTTTTGAGAATGAACATCTTATCAAACCTGTATGCAAAATGGACAGGAAGATGAACAATGGTTGTGTACTTATCAAGACATCTGTCACCATGAAAGCTATAAAAAATTAGCATATACATGTGTATACCACACACACATACACATAAATATATGTTTAGATCATAGAGAAAACAAATATTTTCCAAAATACAATTAGGCCTGGGGCCAACAGATAACTGGTAAAAGCACTTGCCATCAAGTTTGATGTTTTGAGTTCAATACTCAGAATTCACATTGTAGAAGGAGAGAACTAATTCTCCCAAGATATCCTCTGACCTCCACACATTTGCCATGACATGTAGGTACCCACACACATACACCCAAATACACATCCATAAGTAAATATAAAAAATAAGAATTTTTGTACTAAAACATCATTAATTGAATTTTCAGCTATAATAAAACTGTTGACCCACCCCTTACAGGGATCTGTTAGCAACTTAGAGCTGCTAAATGAGGGAGAATCATTGTTTTTGGTAGTGTGGCCACTGGTAGACTTCCCATTTTCTAGAGGGACCGACACCTTCCTGTACCCATGCACATATGGCCATCACTGAATGAACTTGGGTAGTTATTCAAAAGCAAACAAATAGCAGAAAAGCAGGGAAGACATGGATTTGGAGGGGAGGGTACAATCATATTTCACTGTATACATCGATGAAATTCTTAAAGAATAAATATAAAACAAACGGAAAAGAAAGCAGCTGTGTTTTCTTAGCTTGTGTTTGCATCTGCATTGTGTGATGCCAAATTATGACAATGCTTGAATAAATACAGCCTGACTTTCAGCATCTGTTTTAGCCAAGAGGGGAAGGGAAACTGTTAGAGGACCTGTTCCTTCAGTATTCTCTCAAAACTGTACTTTCCAAAAAGGGATTCATTCTTCCTTTATTGAAAAAGCATACATCCCAGCATGAAATTGTGAAGGACAAGAGGAATAGTCTTATCAGAGGATAATTTTCTTTTGGACCCCTATTGACGTGGAAGAGCACGCACATAATCACAAACAGATATTATCAATTTAATGCCACTTGTTGCTTGCAACACAAATGGGATAATTTTCTTGTTGTTTCCAAAGAGCATCAGCACAGGTATGCAAAACATACACACACTTTCATATATTGTTGTGGGTCAAGGACAAGGATGAGTCATGAGGGATTAAGGCCATATGAAGAGGTCACAAGAGAAGTCCAAGGCCCAATAAGCTTGTTTTCCATTTTAAACAAGCTGAGACAGTGCTAAATGATTTCAAATCATAATATTCACTATTTTTTTGCAAGGTTATCTAAAAGTTATTTGTCCAAAACTTGTCCATATCATAAATGTCGTTCCTTCATGTGCCAATCTACATAATAAACCTTGAGAATGAGATACATTTGTGGGGAAACTGGTACAAAATGAAGCATTTTAATGATTTTTCTAATAGAGGTGTTTTCTGTCATAACATATCTTAGCAGAATCAAATAAATACTTTACAAAATCATCAGGCATTTATCCCCTATTAACATGGCAAACATGTAAATGACATGGTCATTAGCACAGGTGAGCAGGTCATAACTCTGCATGTTCATGTTAGCGGGTTGATCACATTCGAATTCATTTTATGAAAGCAACACATTTTCTTTCACTAGTCAAAAACCCAATAACCGCTATTAAGACTGGTTCCTGAAAATTAGATCCCACAATTACTTTCTTCCACCTTGCCCTTTGACTTTCTACAGAGACTTATTCTTTCAGCCAATTTCCCCACTGAAAAGAGCTAGACAGAAGCAGTTTTGAACATGGGCATGCTCACGTTCCTATTAAAGGCACACCGTGCATGAATGCAAAGCTGCCTGGACCTGCAGTGGCCAGGTGGTCTGTCTTCAAAGCCTTTGAGATGTTTTCATTATGAAATAAGGCAGTGAATGCAAGTTTCAGTCACATATTGTAGAGAAAACTGAATGCTTTGGTGATATAATTCCTCTGCTCCCTAACTGTCATTACTCAGTGAAGTATAATCCTCTTCATGGTCATTTATTTCCACATCTATTATGAATGGAAACTTGTTCCGCTATCTCACTGCTTTATTTGATGCTTCACACAGCATCAGGTCCATCCTTTTATCTGACTTCCGAGCATCACACAGCAAGCTGCTTCGGTGGTTTTTCTCTCATGAGAAAACTCTGTTATACACTCTGGGACAGCTCATCCAACACTGGCTCAGACTAACAATTTGTATTGCTCAAATTTATTCACTTAAAAGTTTCAAGTTGTCTAAATGTTTTGGAGGTTTTTCATATAGAAATCTGACAATTTTGGATCTCATGTCGTATAATTATTTGAATTCTACATAGGTTTAATAGTATCCGTTGTTCAAACTGAAAGTATCCAGAGCAAAAGTGGAAGTGAAGAGGTGGGCCGGTTAATGGTTTTCTGCTCATTTTATGGGAAAAAAAAAAGCCCCTTAACTCTCAACTTCAAAACTTCTCAATGCAGTTATATTGAGGTATGAGTACCCAGGATGTCTGGATCACACTGGGCATCTAATAACTTGTTTTTGGATGCATGACAACATAGTGAAAAGAAGGTAAAGGGGTAATATTACAAAGATTACCTGTTTCTTTCTTCAATGATATTTCAAAATTCCTCGAGAAACCTCTCATACACCGTGTACCTCTTCCAGCCTGTGCCACAGCACTGTCAGGAGAGGAGCGAGACTCTTCCCACTCTCTAAGGTCAGTCTGCACCTTTCCAGCAGGAATTCTCAACAAGAGAGCAAAGAAAGCTTAAGCAATGATGTCAGGAGATGAATAATCGTATGTGGCATAGGCAAGATTGTAGAAAACACAGGTGTCTGTCAGAAATGAATTATACAAAAATATTTAACTCTAAACCATTTAGGTGAAAACACCACATAGTCCTTGGAGATTATTTTGATTTGTGTCATTTAATGAAATTTTTATTATTATTTTTATTTTATGTCTATTCATGTATTGCCTGCATGTAGGTAAGTGTACCCATGCTGTGCAATGCTGTTGGACGTCAGCAGAAGCTGTTGGATACCCTGGGAATGGAGTTACAGAGAGTTGTTACCTGCCATGTGGGCACTGGGATTTGAACCCGGGACTTCTGCAAGAATAACCATTGTTCTTAACTGCTGAGCCATCTTTCCAGCTCCTCATTTAATGAATTTTAAAGTAAAACTATTATGTCTATATTAAAGAATCACTGATTTTTTTAGTAACATAGTAAGTGCATTTTGAATCAAATATGTTCACTGAAGTCATGAACATAATTATGACTTAATAATATAATTCACTGAAGTAATGAATCAATACATAATTACCATAAGGCGTGATGTGTTCAGTGGTTTAATCAATTGAGCTATAGTAAAATAGTGTTTTATTAATTAACACTTAATTGAAGCAAGTTAACCTCCAAACTACTCAGTGTATTTATTCACATATTTCCATTCAGCTGCTACTAAGTTCCACGAATGATTCTAGCCTTGTTTTCAAGAATTACTAATGTTTTTGTGTGTCAAATTACATAAACAGGAAGTTTTCAAAACATGAATTTCAATGAATGATCAAATTTGACATCAGCACATTTAAAAAGTAATATCCTAACTCCTGAAGTTAGTAAAATAGATTTATCAAGCTGTAGATTAATTTTAAATGTGTACTGTTCATGTCTATGAAAATTATATATTTTTTGCATCATTCATGGCAATAAAAGTTGAAGTCTCATAATCTATTTTTAAAATGCCCATAATTTCACATAATAGCAAAAACATTAGAATATTTTGCAAACTGTCACTCAAAATGTATTTATATAAAAGGAATATATTCCTAGTAATAAATAAGGGAAATAACCTTGGGAAAATTAAGAAATATTTTATACTCCAACATATTGGAGCATATATTATTTAACAGTAATGTCAGTAAATGGTTTAAAATACTTATATAAATATATAAACATTTTAAGTCAAACCTGGATTTAAGAATACTCAAATGATATCATTAGAGAGAGCAAGAATGATCTTTTATACTCTTTGTTACTTTATTATTTTATGCACTTACAGAAAATTTTTTTTAAAGAAAGGAACCTAGAAAAGACAAATAATCACAGAGAACTTCGTATCATTTTAATCCTTTATATTTGGGGGAAATTTTGTTACTTTAATTTTATGATACCACAAAGAAAACTTTTTCAAAAGAAATTCTTAAGATATTTCTCAAGTTACATATTATAAGTCAAAGTTTTCTAGAAGAGATTGTGTCCTTTTGTTGTCCAAAGTTCCTTACAAGATGTTTTCTTGTCTATAATTCTGTAATAATTCAATTAATGACAGTTGCTCCTTTATTTTTATCATTGCATTTAAGCATTTTAAATTACATCAAAGCATTGGTGAATAATTTTCAATAATAGCAACCATTTAAAAGTTGCAAAAATTCAGAAATTTTGTAAGTGCTACTGAAAGGGAAATAGATGTTGCTATGACTGTGAACTTCTGTGAGTTATAGGGAAGAATGGGATGCTTCAGGCCTTCTGATCAGGAAGAGGAAAGGATGCTGGTCAAGAGGAATGGAATAGTGTGCTTCCCTGGATAGGACCTCTGAGAACTTGTTCATATGAACTTGTACCAATGGTGACAACATGCACAGTACCCAGGCTGACTCGATCAGACAAAAACCCAGCATAGAACTGGGGTAATAGACAGCAGACCCCAACCTTAGCTGAGAAACTATTGGCAACTGATTACTGCTGGGTGAGGGTAAGTTGATGTCCTTTAAGGAAATTATTCTAGCTAGGCTGACTAGACTCCACTGGATGGACTTGCGCCCAGGGATATCTGGGTACAAAGCTTGACCAGAATATCCTCAACATATATGACAGAATGCATGAAATCCATTGAGGATGGTACTTATAGGGAGGTGCGAATGGGTGAGGAGGGTCTAAATGTGATTACAATTTATCGTATGAAATGCCCAAAAACTCAATAGAAATGCTCATTTAAAAAAGGAGGAATGGAATAGATGGAAGGTACACATGGGGAAGTGAGAAGCAAAGCACAGTGAAGTCTGTTTCAGAAGAGAAGGTTCACAATGTTAACTTGGAAGTCTTCTGATCAAGAAGTGGGCAAGGAAAAATACCTATCTTTCAATTAGAGGTTTAGATTTAGATTTGGATTTCAATGTATCAGAGGTTTTAGGAGAGCTTTAAGGGCTAGAGTCTAGTTGCCTCTTTCTATATTGGGTGAATATAATTATAATATTCAATGTATTTCCACAGTAAAGAATTTTTCAGATTACAAAATAATGCATCAGTTATGAATCATTAAGTAATATGGACATATATTAAACATTGATTCCTTACTTCTAAGTTCTCATATCTGAGGCTTTTCTATGTTCACTCTTAGGAGTATGATGGTTTTATTTCTAGTGTTCTGTTTTACCTAAATTTTATCACATTACATATTATTTTTTAATTATATCTATCAGAATAAAGTATCTCCTAGACTACTTTTCATGTAAAAATATAAAAAATACAAAAATAATTCTCAAAAACTGAATTTTCACCTTCAAAGAGTATCATTTTTTCTTAGTCTAAATGTGTGAGGAAGTTTACAGTTTTCAAAGCTCTTTCTTTTATCATGTTTATTTCAGACAAGGACACCCAAGATAGGACAGACCTTGTAAAAGAAATACATTTTTGTAAAAATGCAAATAATTTCTTTAAATATAACCTTAATAGAA
Source organism: Nannospalax galili (assembly GCF_000622305.1). Lineage (NCBI taxonomy): Eukaryota > Metazoa > Chordata > Mammalia > Rodentia > Spalacidae > Nannospalax > Nannospalax galili. The sequence goes on along the minus strand of NW_008348089.1, from coordinate 4,288,092 downwards.
ATGGGAGAATTTTTTAATTTGTACTCCTAGAACTGTTTTCTGAGTATGAGCTTCCACTATTCTGAAGGGAATGATGGGAATCTACTGTGGGTACGTATGTTCCTCAAAAAACTGAATACCAGGTCTTAAAAAGAGTTTGCACACTGATTTGTGTACCACTTTATTAACAATAATCAGAAAGCATAAGTAACCTAGGTTAAATTATTTATAAATGAATAAACAAAACATGATATGTAGTAGAATGGGATGTTAATCAGCCTTGAAAAGGAAGAAAGTTCTGACAAGTACAACAATGTGAACAGGACCTGAAGACATTTTCCTAGATGATGCTATTCAGTGAAAGGAGGATATTACTGTAGGGTTCTTCTACTGCCGTGAAGATGCTGGATGTGTCAAACCCACAGTCAGTAGAGTGCTAGTGGGGCCTTCAGAATAACACAGCAAAGAAGTCAGAACCACACATTCAGGGATGCACCAATCATTCTAGCAATTCAAGAGAAAAGCAAGTGGAATTCATGACTAAGGGTTTTCATTTGACCAAGAAAATGGGTAAGTTTGGAAGATACAAGGAGCATGTTAGAAGACCAGAGACTTAAGAACATGTACAGATATATTAAAAGTGCTTGGCCTATGCATAAACCACACATTTAGATGGCAGTAAGTTAGTATTGATATGGAGTAATAGCAGTACCAGATTTAGTGGTTGCTGAGATGAGAGAAAGCCAATGATTTGCTGAAAGAGCAATAGTGAGATGGCTCAGAAGCAGATCTCTGCTTGCTGAATTCAGTGCCCTTTCCCACTTATAACATGTGCTGCACTGCAGGTGAGGGTGATTTGCTCTCAGTTGAATATTTATAACTATAAAACTGTAAGAATAGAAAGCATTTAAAATACCATGTCATATTTCAGTTTATTTATAAATTATTAAATGCCTATTAAAACTGTCATTAAGGATATAAAGAAATTCTATTTCTTTTTTTAAATTTTTATTTATTTTTATTTTATGTGTATGGTTGTATCACTTGTATTTATGTTAAGTGTATTGTGTCATGCAGTGCCTGTGGAGGTCAGAAGAGGGTATCGGATCCCCTGGAACTGGAGTTATAGATCGTTATTAGCTGCCATGTGGGTGCTAGGAATCAAACTCCAGTCCTCTGCAAGAGCAACCAGTGCTCTTAACCGCCCCAGTATTTTATTTCTAAAAAGAGCCAACTCTAATGACTGCAATTGTGCTTTCTTGAGGTTTGTTTCATTATATATTTGCATATTTACAAGCCATTCTAAGACTGTAGACAGTGGGTTAAGATATTAATGGCAGACCCTAAAATGTTTCTCCAGTTTAAAAATTAAAAGGAAAGAAAAGCTTAGTTGATATCTCGATTTTAATAGCTTTAGGGGCATAGATTTTTCACTTATTAGATGAAAATATATGTACTGACTATATTGTAGTTTGAAATATATTAACATAATGTGAATGGAGTGGTTTTTACCTTTTGAAATTTTACAATAATATGTTTTGTGTAGTTGGCACAAGCCATATTTAGAAATGTTGGCTAAAACTTGTGCATATGTCAAACTGTGTTTGGTAATTGTATACATTGTCAGAGAGTTTCATATGTGTCAGGGTTTGAACATGAATAATGAAGAACAAAAAATGTAAAAGGTGGTTTTCTTCGAAGCATTCACTCCAATAGCTGTCTTGTCACAGCAGCTCCGAAACTTGATAGAACTGTGTCTCTTTTCACGAAACTGAAAATCACCAATCCTGCTTTTAATAACCAATCAGTCAATCTGTACTTGAAGGCATTCAGTAGCTACTTTTGTATTTTGTGCTTCAGAAGTGTTGTTTACTGTAGAATTATAATCTTTCATGTTAAAATTGTTCTCAGATTGGAGAGTGGTCAGGAAGAGGTACTTTCATGGTGCTACTCATGTAAGCAACATGGGAGACGTTCTAAAGTCATCTAAAGATCATGCCCTTTAGCACTAATCCAACAAAAATCATTGTGACTTCATGTCCCTGTCAAAATAGACCGTGACTGATTCTTGTTTGTAAACACCAGTAAATGCACATATTCAAGTGGTATTAAGATAATAGTTAGGAATACTCAAGAATCCTTTTGTTTTTGTATAGCCATATTTTGCTGCAAATTATGTATTCCTAAAACCAAAGTAAATTGAAACATTTCAAAGATAAAACAAAACTTAAAACTGTGTAAGAATATACACCAGTTAAAATCAAGTTAACATACTAATGTTGCATAACATTTAAGACATTATTTTTGATGTAGGATTATAAAGACTCAAAAGATGATCCCCAATGATATTCAGAGAGGCAGTTTCTTGTACTGTAACCTAAGAAAGGTTGTCATACAGAGAATATGTGCTAAAAATAGCCTCTTTGATTGATAGCTTCTGGGACAGGAAGAACCAGTTTTCTTTAAGGATGTTGTGCCTGGTAGTTTACTGGATTCCAAAGTATGGACCCATATCCAAAAGTTTTTGGAAAACATGAATATATTTGATAGGCCATTAAAAAAGAAAAATAATAATAAAGGACATGAAGTTAGGGAATTAGTAGGATATGGAAAGGGAGGTTGTCTGAATATGATCAAAATACTTTTATGAAATTCTCAAAGAATCAATAGAAATCTATGTATTTTTAAAATAACACATTTTACCAGAAATTGTTTTCATATGCTAAATATATTTTCCTTTCAAGAAATGTACATTTATTCATGTTGTGTTTGTGTGTGTCTGTGTATGTGCACATGCATGTGTCTGTGTCTATATATTAGAGGATAACCGTAGTTCTCTAATTCTACCTTGTGGATCCCAGGGATTGGCACCAAGTTCATTTATCCACTGAAACATCTCATCCGCCCACAGTTAGAGCTTTATGTTCACAGTTGTGCAGGTTCTAAAAACTGTGTTGGCATACTGCTAACCTCAGATTATAAAAATGAGTGACACTGAAAAGCCACATTAAGGGGCTGAAGATATGGCTCAGTGAGTACAGACCATACTCCTCCTGCAGAAGGCCTCAGTTCAGTTCCTAGTACCCGTGTCACGTGGCTTACAACCACCTTTAACTCCAGTTCCAGAGTATAATGGCCTCTTCTGGGCTCTGCAGGCATCTACACTCACACACACACATGCCCACATATAACATATACACACATATGCACTTACTGAAAAAGAAGGTCCAACCACATTAAAAGAAAAAAAATATTATTATTGGATTCCACAATCAGAATCTATGATCTTTCATTGCAAAATGAACCAAGATTAGAAGGCTCTATGATGTGTATTTACACTAAACATAAGCTTGTATGGCTCACTACAGTGAGCCTGTAGGTCTTGTCTTAGTCGTGAGGGTATATTCAAACGTCAAGAGAAAATTTGTGGATACTACCTCTACTAAAAGAGTAGTATATAACCCATGTGCCTTGTATTTTTTTATTTGTAAAATGGAGGTTTAATGATAATGGAATGAAGAAACAGCATGAAAAAACACATCAATAAATAAGAATGTGCTTGCAAGTTTAAATAATAAATGCTATAAAAATGTTAGCATCCATTAATAAAATTTCCTCATTCTAGAATGATTTTTAAAAAATTAAGTTATAGAACTTGAAGAACTCCTCACTCAATTCTATTTTATTAGTTGCTTGTGGTTGTCTTTCTTTTAATCATTCTGACAAACATTTGAGATAACAAGTAGTAGGAGAAAATACTTACTGTAGCTTATAGTTTCAGGGTATGGGTCTATGATTATATGCATGCATAGCTTCTGGGCTGCTGGTGAGTCCAAATATCATGGCAAGGGCTGCATGGCAGAGGACAGCAGTTCACCTTATGGTGAACTGGAAGCAGAGAGACAGAGGAAGCCACCCCTCTCCAAGGTTCCAGAGTGGCCTACTTTTTCTAGCAAGAACCACCTTGGTGTTTCTACTACCTCCTAATAATGTCATCAAATTATGACTACATCAACTCATTAATCCACTAGTACGTCAGATCACTTATGACTAAATCACATCTCAATGACTGCAGCCCACAGCTAAGGTCAGGTTTTCAACATTAAGCCTTCTAGGGACACTTCAAATCCATTCATAGCACTTCCCTAAGATTTTACATGAATGTACAGGTCTTATTTAGGTATGATCAATAATAGAAGTGGACTCCTATTCAGGCCTTATTAACAGTAACTGTCAGTACATATTGATAAATTGCATGAAGACTGCAAGTTTCTTATTATTATTGGGATTATAAGAATCAGTCTGAAAAGAAGTAGCATAGTTGTGAATTTGCAAAAGAGCAAGTGAGATGACATTATAAAAAGCAAAGCAGGTGGTGTGTGTTCACAGGCTCAGTCAGTTGGCAGCAACACTGGATGAAGGTTTTCCTCACTGAGAGCTTTGCCTTTAAGGAAGTTGAGTAAGTGCTGCTAGTCTGGATCTTATTTTATCCAGGAAGCATCAGTTGGTAAAGTGAAAGTGATAAGAATCTCCAGAGAAGATGATCACATCATCGTAGGTGCCATAAAGCCAAGAAAATGAACGCTTTGTGCAGCCTAATATCTTCCCCGGATTTTAAGAAAATCTTCTGAACGAGGCAAGTTCATGACAAAGATAGGTTTGCTCAAATGCTGAAAGCTCTGAAAAATGAAATTTATATTACAGTCTTACAGATATCCTAAATGAGAAAGAAACCGGACAGCTTATAAGCGAATGTAGCTTTACAGAGATGCAGCTTTCTGTTGGGCTTAGTTTTTATAGTGGACTATATGAAAACTGCAAGAAAGCACAAAATGAAGAATAAATTGTAATAAAGACAAGAAAAATTCTCACACATATAGAAGTAGACCAAAATGCTCAGCACAATGTTAGTTGTTTTTATATTTTGTGTGTTTGAGAAAACAAAGCAAAGTATACAAATAAGCTACTGTTGTGATTGAAAACAGGTCTCCTCTGTTTGGCGTTCCTTTTGCTTGTTCACAAAGAGCCAAGAGTTGCAATAGAAATCTAAGACAAGACAAGGAGACTAGACTGCAAGAAAAGGAGCTTTTAGTTCTCCCACTGATACTGTTCTCCACAGAATCTAAAACCTATTTACAGGCATGAAAATTAGCACTGTATTATAATATTCTGAAGAGCACCACATGATTTTATAGAGAAACATGGTATATAATAAGCAAACAAAGATGTTTACTACCAGAAGAAACCATAGTAATGATTTCTACGGTATTGGACACTAGGCTGTCCTGTCCTCTTCTTGCTAGCAAATTAATAAGGAGGAAAGGATAAGTTGGTAATCTACATGTCTAGCTGTTAATTATTTTTTCCAAGAAGAAATAGTCAAGCACAGTAAATATCTCACAGTAGTTTTTGAATTCCAAGGAAACAAGGAAATCCTAAGGACTCTCGTAGGTTCATGGGGAAACAATAATTTTTATTTCACTTTTCATGTTGTAATATGGCTAAATATTCATAGATCTTATTAAAAACACCATGTTAGTACCATGTTTGCATTGAACTGAGTTGTATGTCCTCTATAATATCTTTGTCTATAAGAAGGAGAAATGTGTTGTTGAGTGACTTATAGTTTGTGAAAAATTTTTCATCTACATTTTTGACTGATGCTCTTTCCTAAGCTTCAGTGGCCAGCTCATCCCAGAGTTTTACAGATATCCCTCATTCAGTGCTTCAAAACTGAGTTTGTCAACATTCCTTCATGGTCCTTTTCTCTTTGAGTTCCTGATGCTAACTGGAGCTATCAGCGTTCACATTTTCAACTCGTAAGAGCCTTACAATGTATTTTCCTTTCTTAAAATGATCTTTTATTATTTTTACTTTATATATAGGAATGTTTTGCCTGAATGTATGTAACTGCACCATGTGCGTTTAATGCCCACAGAGGCCAGAAGAGGAAGATCCAGGCCAGATCCCCTGGAACTGGAGTTACAGATGGTTGTTAACTGTCATGTAGGTTCTGGGAACTACCCAAGAGCAACCAGTGCTCCTAACTGCTGAGCCGTCTCCAGACTCTGTTCTAGTACATTATTAAAATAAAGATACTTGCTGTTAAGAATGATGGCCCGAGTTCCATCCTGAGGACTCGTACACTGGAATTAGAGGGCTGACTCCTGCAGGTTGACCTCTGACCTCCACATGTGAGCCTTGGCACACATGTAAACATATACACACACATAAATAAATTAAAAAATACAATATAATCAAGGGATAATAATGTAATTCTTAAATACAAGTAACCTAAAATAAAATGACAAGAATTTAGGTCTGTAATATATGGTACCTGTGGTACCAAATATTAATAAAAGAATGTTAATGCTGTAATAATTCAGATAAATAGTTTTGAGGTAGAGAGAACTGTGAAAGTAATGAGGTGTAAATATGAATATCAGTTTTGATCTCAGCCATGTATGTTTAGACAGGTGATCTTCAGTCAGCAGATAAAGTTGATGCTGTAAAAATTAATTATATATGTAGTTAATCTAGCACAGTTCTTTGCACACAGTAGATAGCCAATAAATATACAAGTTCTCCCTTTTTTATCCAGGAAGATAATAAGATAATTTCTTCCTCGGTCAGTTCATATTTCATTGAAAGTAAAATTGATATTGTCTTATAAAATGAGCATTGTTAGAGTGGGCAGAGACAGAGGTGAGGATGTTATTGGAAGTACAAGGAGAAGTCCAAAGAAAGATAATTTAATGGTAAAAAATATGTGTGGTTAGGCAATAGCTAGATAATAATGCAATAGTTTGTATATAATGGAGATCTGATATCTCAGTAAAACACAAAGTTCATAAGATAGAAATCATGTGCTTTCTTTTGTTCCAATATGTCAAACTGTCATCAATGATGTCACATATGGACTTGCCAAAACATTTTCAGGATGAGTTAATAAGGTGTGTATTAGCAGGCTATTGGGATTCATCCTAGAAAATTCTGGCTCATGGAATCATTCAAAATTAGGATGTAAAAGGCTGGAGAGATGGCTCAGGTGTCACCATCACTGGTTGCTCTTGCTGAGAACCCAGGTTCGGTTCCCTGTACCTAACAGCAGCTGACAACAGTGTGCAACTCTAGTTCTAGGAGATCCATCATCCTTTTCTTACTTCCATGAGCACTGCATGACACAGGTACATGTACATACATGCAGGCCAAGCACATATAAAATGAAAATAAATAAAAAGCTTTAACTTAGGAAGTCATACCAGTACCCAAGTTTTTGTTATGTTTTGGACTCCTAAATGATAGGGGGAGAAAGTAAGAAAATTTGGGAATAAGCTATTAGATGAATTATTTCTCTTCAAAAATATGTAATACACAAAAATCTCTCATTTGCAGATCACAAATGCCGAAATATCAGAGATTTCAAATAGTCTCACCTGTGTAGTCAACTCATCCATCTGCACACACTGTCATTCAGTACACTCATATACCTCATCAGAGATTTCTCTGCTTGTCCAAATTTAATCTACCTCCAACTTAACATTCACCAGCAGCAGTAAATGATTTTCAGGCTTATGTTCTAATTTGTAATATTTATAAAAGATATTTGTAAGTATTTTTTCATATTTTAGTAAGATATTGAGGAAGATTTTCCTGCCATGTCTGCTTAGCAAAGCAGTCTGAATTTAAGAATTATGGATAATAAAGTTTTCCATCCAATTATTTGTTTCTTTATACATGAAAATATCATTTTAATGGGTAAATAAATGCATAATTGCTTAACATATGCTCGTACCATAAAATAAATGACATTTCCTAAATTTTAAATTATAGGATGCATGCAGAAAAACAAAATTAATTTTTGTAATCACAAAAAAACTGTGACAGCAAGCATATTGAGTCAGGAACTGTCTTATGATAAAGTTACTGGAGTAGTTAATCTGTACTGGTTAACCTAAAAAAGACTAAAGCTGAAAATCAATTCTACCTCTCATAAAATTGGGAAGGTGCCAGTGAAATAATTTGTTGCCTTGGTCTAGGATCAGTGAGCATTGATCCCCAAGTTTCACACTATGAAGCTGCAACTTTGTTTAGTTCCCCAGAGAGTCTTCAGGAAAAGTATTCCTCATAAGTTAGATTGGAGAGTTCTTCTGACTCATTTTAAGGGACGGTAGAATAAATTAGCATTGCCTTTGGTAAATAAGGAATGTTTTTTTCTGTTATATAAAGTCAGTCTCCAAATCAAAATGCTTATTTTTCACATAGTTAATAATATATCTTGGTTATGAAATTATTAGCTGAAGTGGTTTTGTAATTAAACTTCATTTTTGTATGTTTATATCTTCAGACTTCTAGTCTTCAGTATTTATCACACATTACTAATCAGGAACTCACAGCCCTTGCAGATAAGAGTGCACAAAGTGATTTCAGTTTAGAAAATAGAGTTGTAAGTTGTGGAAATCTTTGCTAATATATCTTAGCATAAATCTGTGCTCTTACTATTATACCACACACACACACACACACACACACACACACACACATACACACACACACACACAAAGATAACAAATCTTCCAGAAATAGAAATTCTACTGTTTTGTATACCATACAATGCAAGTCAATAATAAGACAGAATCCTAGATGCTGAGTATACTGCTTCTTCAATACTAAAGTTCCTGCATGATTGTTCTCGATTCCAGGTTGTAAACATCATTTGGCTTAGCTAGTTAGAATTTCCTTCTCAGTATTCTCTCAATCTTGGCCATGCTAATCTCTGAGAAGCTCCTTATACCAAGACATTCTCCTGCATAAGAGCCCGAGTCTCTGTCATCTCTTGCCTTAGCTATAAATAACCAAAAAGAGCCAGATATATACAACTCAAAATCTATCACATAAACAAATTGACCAACCTAGGTTTTGTTTTCATATATTTATTTATATTATAATCTTATGTTTTCACCACGTAGTAACAAGCGGTCTGTGTCCTCAGGAATTTCAGTGTCTAGTAGGGATATATCCTTACTATGACAACCTATGATTACATAGATAATGTTTGTATGTGTACAGATTTGTGATATATATGCTAGAATATGTACACGTGTATGTCAAATATAGTTATTGTACAAGTTGTTATAAGTGGAAAATCAGTGAATTCTAATGGACTGGTGGAGATGATTGATACACCAAGCAGAAACACTTAAAGGAATTAATTCATAATAGGCCCAGTACATAGGTGTGCATCCGTTTCAATACTTATTTTACTGAACTATTTAGGATTATTTATCAATATCCCAATTTTACAGCTAAAGTTACTAGAATTTCCTCCTCGCTTGCTAGCTTTCATAAAGCTGAAAGGTGTTATGTAGGCTGCTGGGGGAGAGAAGATGCTGATAATCTTACACAGTACTCAACTTTGCATGCTTCAGTTTCAACTTGCTAGGTAAGATGTATTCACTGGTACAATAGTAACATGATGGTATTGGATAATTAACCACTTTTAGACTGGATTTGAAGCCTGTTCCACAAGGAATTTCATGCCTGGTACTCTAATCCTGTCAAAATCTATGGTTAGGAAGGTCATAGGTCATAGAACCTGATAAAAGATTTGTTTTGATAAAAGACTATGCTTTCAAATTACCTTATAAATATTTATACCCATAGACAAGGGATACTCTCAACCTTGGACAGAGAAGCTTCTTTGTGAAATGGGAAAGAGTTAATAATAGGCTGCATAACTGGTCCAAGTTCTGAGAATGAGACTGAGTTCTCTGTCCTACACTGAACACCTACAGTACTCTACCACCCCTGTCCTCAGGGAACATAGCAGAAGTAGAGGCAGAAAGAAGGCGGGAACCAGAGGCTGGGGAGGGCCTGTGTAATGCTGTCTTCGGGGCATGATATGGTTATGGTGCTCAGGAACTCACAGCAGCTGTAGTTGCCTGCACAAGACCAAATTAGCCTCAATTCTGACACAAATATTTGTTCTCCAAGCCCCACTCCATACTGAAGAACTATTGGTATTTGATAGTTGCTAGAGAAGAGAACGTCATTTCTGGATGATATGTCTACTGGTAGGTTTCTGACATTCTAGTGGATGTCCCCATGCCCATGCATACATGGGCAGCATTATGTGGACTCAGTGAGTTATTAAAAATGAGACATGAAATTGCCAGGAGGTTTTAGTCGGGGGGATAGAGATAGAGATAGAGTAATAAGAAAGGGGAAACAGATGGATCACGTCATCCTATTTTATTGCCCAATTGTATGGGATTCTCAAGAATAATGAAAAATTTATAAAAGTTGGAAAATAAATATGTAAAAATAAATCTTGGGTTAGCCATTTTTTATATTTGATGGTGTTTGAGTCATACACATCTGACTCTTTATGGATTAGTGAACTTCAATGTCTTTATGTCCTGTAGTCAAAATATGGGGTGTCTTCAGCAATAATGTCTTACCATGTAGTTACAGTGGGAAAGCCAAGGACACTCCAGTAGCTTGTGTTGTTTTGGAGATGTTTGGTATTTCCCTGACCAGTAGCTCACACCTGCACTGTGGGTTTCATTTACTTACCCCTTGTCTTCTGGGATCCACATTGACCAACTATACCGGGTAGTTTTATTTGAACTCTTCTTTTTTTAAAGTTGTGTTTTGAAATTAGCTAACTTAGTGGATTTTCAAAGACTGTTTTTGTAGATCTTTAGTTTTGGTTCAATGACCCATTACCACCTCCTCTCCATCATCTCCCTACCTCAACTCTGCTTAATCCTTTAACCCCCATTCTTTAATTTCACATGTATTCTACTATCCCTCCAAGTATTTTTTTAAGTTGAGCTGACAGGCTTCCGTATGGCTTTTCACAAACCCTTCCCTTGCGACGGAACTCTCTCCATCTCAATTTAGAAATTAAGTTTAAATTGTTCAAGACAAAAAGGGCAGCAGATGAAGAAATGTGTGGAAGGAGGAAGGTGAGAAGCATGTAAAGGGTAATCCAGAATGTTCAGTGATTGGGAGACACATGAGGATATATTGAAAACTAGTGACATAGCTGCACATGTTTAACAGGCAAATAGGAAATTTATTTTACTGGTAAAGAGAGCCTTGAACATTTTGATTGTGCGTATGATGTGAATCTTTTATAAGCTTCTACACCCAAGCTGATATATTCCCAACCATATTATTTATTTTATTTATTAATTTTAAGTTTTTTCATTTTTAATTGAATTTTTGAGAATGTTATATAATATATTATGATCAAATTTTGATCTCCTCCTCTGTGTGCACCCTGTTACTATCCATTGCCCAATTTCACATACTCTATTATATATACACACACATACATATAGATATATACATACAAATATATCTGTATGCTTATATATGCCTGTGACATCAAATTTGTTTTTCCAAATGCTCCTTGATGTGGATCATCCACTAGAACCTAGTCACCCCACAACAAGTTGCACCCATAAAAGAGCCTGACTCTTCCCCTCCCAATAACTACCCATTGTCAATAATTCCTCAGGTATGATTGAAGTTCCTTACCCACTTCCCATCTAGGCTGGGATTTTTTTCTGAAGGTTCTATGCATGATAATAATCAATCATCCTTACCTAACTGTGAATCCCATGAGCCATAACTGGCCAGACAAGATATATCCTCTGACATAATAATTTTTTAATTTTTAACATGTGTATTGTATATTAAGCATGCTCACTTTTCTCATCCATCTCTGCTCTTATTAGTTACCTTTGTTACCCAAATCAGTTTTACTTTTTTTTTCATGTCATATTTCCTCATGTTTTGTACATCTGTATAAAATATAGGAACCATTCCTGAGAGGAAACAATAGAATTGTATTTCTGACCCTAGCTCAATTCACTCAATTATATTTATCAGTACCATCCATTTTCCTGCAAATGGCATAACTTCCTTCTTTGCACCTGAACAAATTTCATTTTCTATATCCACCACATTTTCCATATCCATTCTGCTATTACTGGATACCTAGGTTGGTTTCAATACTTAGTTATTGTGAATCATGCTTCAATAAACATAGATTTATAACTATTTGTGATTTGTTGCACTGGAGTCCTTTGGGTAAATACATAAGAGTGATATAACTGGGTCATAAGAAAGATTTATCTTTAGTTTTTAAAGAAACCTCCATATCAACTTCTTTTTTGCTGGAGTAGTTGCAGTCCCACCAGCAGTATAGGAAAGCTTCTTAACTCCACATCCTTACTGGCATTTGTTGTTCTTTGTTTTCTTAATGACTGACATTCTGATTGGAGTATGATGAAATCCTGTTGTAGTTCTAATTTTTATTTCTCGGATTATTAATGAGATTAAACATTTTTCATGTGTTTATTGGCCATTTGGATTTTATCATTTGTAATCTATTAATTTCTTTAGCCCATTTAATGATTGAGCTGTTTGATTTCTTATTGTTTCTCTTTGTTGTGTGTGTGTGTGTGTGTGTGTGTGTGTGTGCTTTAGTCACCCTATTAATTCTCTATTATGACTAGAACTGACAAAGAGTCCTCTAATTCTATGATCCTTTATATTCAAGTAACTGTACAAAAGCTTCCATAATTTCATGAGTACCCATTCATTAGTTGTTGACTTTTTCTATTGCTGAGTAATAACCCCAGATTAGTTTAAAACAAAAACAGCATATGTTCTAATTTCCTTGGCTCAGAAATCCTGAAGCAACTTACCTGACACTTGTGGCGAAGGTTTCTCATAGGTTGAGGTCAAAAGTTTTCATATAAAGGTATGATCAAGAGTGGAGGGGAATTGGGGACATACTTGTAAGGTTACTCAGATGACTGGTGACAACCCTCTACCCTGCAGCATGTGAGTAAGTTCATAGGACTGCCTCAGACCCACATACTCAGTTTCCTTCAGGGTGAGGAATGTAAACAAAAGACCAAGTGAAAACCAGCGTATTTGTAACATGATCTCAGAATTAAATCCCATATCCTAAATTGGGGTCTATTAGTCTATTAATATTTTTGAGACGTGAACTGGTCATTCCAGTGTACTTGCAGTAGTGGAGATTACAGAGTTACATATACCAGGAGCAAGGGATCACTGAGCGACTTTGTACTTTGCAAATTATGCTACCTATGGTCTCAACTTTATTATTTATATTCCAGATTTACCTACATTCATCAAAAGTGTTTGGGCTACTTTTTGCCACAATCCATTGTCTCATACGTTGAACTATACTTGAATTCTAGGGAAAGGATACTAAATGAGAAATACTACTTATTCCATGTACCTGGACTCATACCTTACTTTGGAAAGATCTAGACCATAAACTTGCGTGCACAGAAGACTTAGCAAGCTCTGGATGTAATATATGCCCATTGTAAGTGTACCAACCAGACAGTCTAGTTAAAACATTTCCTCTAGCAATGTTATCTGCTGAGGTTCATCTTTGTTTTCAGTTCTGTTATCTTCGATTTGATTATGGTTTATTTGCGTACTGGTTGAATGATATTTCACTATGTCACTACTATGAGATACACTTCCCACTATTTTGTTTTAACAATTACTGAAGTATTTCAGGGACTAATTAATGTGTTACAGTTTTAAGAAGTTCAACATTTTCAGAATATTTATGTGTATGTTAACAAATTTTAAACATATTCAGTCATAAGGTATTCTTGGAAAACTGCTAATAAGCTACATACATCACAAAAATATTAAGGAATGTTACATGCTAAGTAGTATAGGACCAACATAATGACTCACTAGTCATCCTCCGGCTGTGATCTGAGCACACTGAATTTGTTAGTAACTGTAGGCTACTACGGACTCTGCAGAAATATTAACCATATACACACATACATATTTCCTCTTAATAAAGAAATTTGTTACTATTAGGCTCCTCTGTTAAGTATCCAAAATATCAACTCAAAATATAACAATATCAACAAGAAATAAAGCAAGCATTGATGACTTGTTATATTTTATAACTTGTAATATTGATATATGGAAATTTAATGAGTTTATGATAACATGGGTTACCACCATTTGCCATGTTAAGATGAGCATAAAAGGGCTAGAGAAATGGGTCAGCAGTTTAGAACACTCGCTGCTTTTGCAGAGGACAGGGTTGGGTTTCGAGCACCTACATGGAATCTAACAATTGTTAACTCCAGCTCCAGGGGATTCAATACCCTCTTCAGGGTTCAGCAGGCATTTCATACAAATATATAAATGCATGAAGAAAAGAGGATCATAAACAGAAATTCATGAGCTCTACTAAATTATCCTTGAGTCCTTCGAGGTGAAAAAAAAGGAATGCTGGAAAATGGAACTTTTTTTTTCTTGCCAAATGTTTTTTCTTTTACTTACTTATTGTGTTGGTTTTCAGTAACATTTGTAATACAACCCTCTTCAACAGTGTTTGCAGTATGTAACATTCCATTTTTTATTGATTATAACTATGAACTATTAAATAAGAAATGCAAACTAAAAATGTCACAGCAGTTGTGATCATGGCTCTGTCTAAAGGAAGCTTAATTTTTTTCGCTCCACAGGAAAAGTTATCTTAACACCCACCCACTGCCAGTAACATAAAGTTATATCGATTTTGTTATCTTTTCTAGCAATGGAATTATTGGATTCATCTTCAGCTTAGATTAAGCACACAAAAATGAACAGTATATAATGGAGCTAAATTCAACTTCATTTTGCTACCGTTTTCTTTATGTGTTTACAATATGCTCTTAAACTTTTATAAATCATTTACACTTCTACAAATTTAAAACCCATTTTGCTCATTCCTCACTGAGTGAGTTAAGGTGTTTCTTTACAAGAGGTGCCAGGGTGTTTTAACTACTGGCATAAAACAATCCCAAAGTGGTAATAACATGGGGTCTTTTAGCAGAACAGAAGAAAATGTTCCCCTGCTCGTTAGTGGTGTTTGTATAGTACTGAGGTGCCAGTAGAGATGGGCCTGCATTTTGGCTGGTGTGAGTGAATAAACAATCAGTTGAATCAGAGCACAAAGCTGTTATTTCAAATCCTTGCAGCAGATAGTAAATTATTCAGAAGGCTAACTCATCTATCAAAATTGTACTGAGTAAAAAGGTGGGCTTGAATACTAATATATTATGCAAAAATAGAAAGAATTGCACCATTTAAGTCTCTGAATGCAGTGAAAATTGGAAGAGATGTGGCATGCAAGTAAATAAAACACTAATTTCCAACTTTTTTAGGTTATAATTTTGTCCTAGCTGAAGCTTTAAAATGATGAACAAATGGATGTTCTGGCTTTACTGAAAATAATCGCCAATTTTAAAGGACTATGCATTGTTTTGTTTATATGTAATGCAACTCAGAGTTGTTGGAAGCTCTATAACACTGCAGAATCTTGAGACTAGACAATGCCCTTTGCTTTGACTTATTTTAAAGCAGATTTTAAAGAGTTTCTTTCCCCCTCTTTGTTTGAAGACTTGCAGATTTAGGAAAACCCTCTGTGGGGCTTTGTTATAAGGAAGAATTTATGTTAAGAACAAGTACAACCATTCTGATCTCTGACATATGACCACTGAAGACAATTTCTTAATACTATGTAAGCAAATGAATGTATAAGCCTACAAAAATGAACTTTTTATAAATAATTTCCAAAACAACTTTATTTAAATTATCTGGAGAATATGACAAACAAAAGCAATAAGTAAGCAAACAACAATGAAAACTATATTTTGCTAATATAAGGAAATAGGTAACTTTCTTATTTCAGAGATACTCAATATTTGTACAAAGATAGAAATATTGTGCAATATGTAAAGCACGACAGCTTCATTATTAGAATTCATATCTAAGAACTTCTTATTTCTTTTTGTGTGTCTTGGGACATTTTTCTTTTTCTCATTTTAGATTTTAGGAACCCCTACAATGTATTTTAATCATATTCACCTCCTTCTCCCTGTTCCTCCCGGGCCTATCGAACCTTCCTTGCCCACCCAATTTTGTGTCCTCTTTTTCTAAAGAAAATAATCAAATGCAATTTCTGTTGCACATATACCTTTTTGTATATAGACATCCAATAGAGCATAGTTGAAGTGCCAAGGGTCATACTCTTAAAGAAAACTGACTCCAGTATCTCCCCATAGCCATCATTTGTCAATAGCATCTCACCTAAGGGTAGGACAATATACCTATCTCCCTTTTCCATGTTGGGGTTCTAATGGCTCAAGTTTATACAAGTCTTGTGCATGCTGTCACAAAAGCTGTGGGTTCTTATGTGCACCAGCCCTTTTGTGTCCACCAAACACTGTTTCCTTGTATTCATCCATCACCTCTGATTCACACAATCTTTCCACACCCTTTTCTGCAATGTTCCCTATGTCTTGGAGGAGAGATTGTGACATAGGTGTCCTGTTCGGAGATGAGCACTCCTCAGTCTCTTATTCTCTGTGCCTTGACCAGGTGTGAATCTCTGTTTTCTTCATGATCTATTGCCAAAATCACTTTCTCAGATGAGGATTAAGAGATGCACTGATTTGTGGGTCTAATGATAATCCATTAGGATTCAGGTTAATGTTATGTCATCATTTTAGGAGAATAATAGAATTAGGTTTTCCCCAAGGGCCTATGGCCTGTCTAGTCACAGGTTCTTATATTCAATGACAATGAAAGGTATTGGTTTCATCTTAAGTCCAACCAGAATGTTACTGGTACTCCCATAATGTGAGTGCCACTGTTATACAAATGGGCATATCTTGCCAGGGCAGTCATTATTATAGCTCTCAGGGATCATAACTGTGTAAGACTGATGACGATTTTCCTATGGCAGCATGCATGGTACTATCCAGGACCATGAAAACTAGCCAGTGGAGATGGAGGTTCAGTGTCAGTACCAGCTTGATTTCTCTATGACCTGTGATTCAAGTATGTGATGTCTCAGTGGTAAGGTTATACCATCAAGTTTTAGAGTGTAACCAATCACATTAACTACAAGTGTGGTAGTCAATAGGATCTCACTGATCAACCAAGAGAGGTAGCCCATTCCTAGCATTCATTGTTTTGTTTAATATCTCATGGTTTTATAGGAGCATTGTTATAAAATTATTGGGTAACTATAGTTAAATTTTTAACTCATTTTTGATTGATTCATTTGTGTGTGTGTGTGTGAGAGTGAGTGTATGTGTGTGTGTGAAATCCCAAACAATCTTATTCATCTTTATACCCCCATGCCAAATGGCACCATCCCATAATCTCCCTACCCAACTGGAGCCCATATACTCTGTCATCCCGTTACTGTCCACTGTGTTGTCAGTGCCCCTAGCTGTTCCACAGTGCTAGTCTAGTCAGCCTATCTAAAGTTAGAGCTGATCTTCCTAAAACTTTTTTATGTGTGTGTGTATGTATGTATGCATGTATGTATGTATGTATGTATGTATGTATGTATATGTGTATGTATATGAGGTTTTTACAGTAGTAGGCATCCATATGAGTCTTTCAAATGGACATTAGTAATTAGTTATCTCACCCTGTATTCTCTCCTCTACCCTTCAAATCCCTCTACACCATTTAACCCTTTCTGTTTCATTATTTCATTTAAACCCTTTATAATATTTCATTCTATCTGTCCACACTTAAGAGATCACCCTGCATGGCCCTTACTACTTTTCTGACTCCTAATGGGTATTCCAAATAGAACACACTCCTTAAAGATTCAAAATTACCATCCACAAATGAGGGAAAGCATGGGATGTTTGTCTTTCTGGTTCTTGATAACTGCAATCAGAATGATTGTTTCTACCTCATTCCGTTTACCTGGGAATATCATAATTTTATTTTTTCTTAACAGATGAATAATATTCCACTGTATAAAAATACCATATTTTCATTGCCCATTCATCAGTTGATGCACATCTAAATTGTTTCCATTTCCTGGTCATTGTGAATATGGCAGCAGTGAGCATGGATGAGTAAGTACTTTTGTAGTAGGATTACAGAGTCCTTTAGGTATATACCAATGAGCAGCATAGTTGGATCACATGGTAGATCTATTTCTCACTTTTTGGGAGCCTCCACATGGCTTTTCATTGTGACTTCACCAGCTTGTACTCCCACCAGCAGTGAACAAGTTTTCCCCATTGCCCACATCCATGCCAGCATTTGTTGTTATTATTCTTATCTTAGCCATTCTGATTGGGGCAAGATGAAATCTCCAAGTAGTTTAAATTTGCATTTCTATGGTGGTTAATGATATTGAACAATATGTTTTAGACATTTGGTTTTCATCTTTTGAGATCTCTTTAAATCCATGCCCATTTTTTTTTTTGACATGGTCGCTCTATCATGAAATTTAAAACATTTTTTTATTATGCCTTTTCTATACAATGTAGACATGTTATTTTTTAAATA
Source organism: Nannospalax galili (assembly GCF_000622305.1). NCBI lineage: Eukaryota > Metazoa > Chordata > Mammalia > Rodentia > Spalacidae > Nannospalax > Nannospalax galili. The sequence goes on along the minus strand of NW_008348089.1, from coordinate 4,269,717 downwards.
AAAGGAACAAGGTATGGTAAGCTAAGTAGGAATCCAGTTAATTTTTTATTGAATTACAATAAAAAGGTAAGTATATGTAAATTGATCTTTCTTGTACATATTTATTCTCTTGGAAAAAATATATGAATATGTAGGAAATTATGATAAGTGCCTGTTTGGAATTTAACAACTCCTTCCCAGGAAGAATTTTAAGTAATTAATAATACATTTAATTGATTATTTGACTATCTCAATTTCAAAAATAGTTTGGGAGCTCAGAATAAAGATATTAAAAATTGAGGAAAATTTACGTTTAAAAAATAGCAGAGTCCTGGAAGCTCTCAGACTGCGTAATCTTATCCCTTTTACCAGGTAGAAAAGTTGGTACCACTGAAAAGGATGGAAAACGTGAGACTACTTCTTTCGAAGACTCCAACCTGTTCTCCAAAAGATTAATGGACTTAAGGAACTGTGAATATAAGTTCTTTAATTTTGTATGATTATTTTTTATTTTTTGAACAATAAAAATTAAGCACATAAAATGGGCTTTATGTTGTATGATTGCTGCTTCATTCATTGTAGAATATATTTACCCATTAATTTCTCTGCTAATTTTTATAAACTCTTTAACAAGTTTGGGTGTAATACATGCTAGAGTTACAATATTAGAGTTACAACAGTAGATACGACAAGTCCTTGGCATAAAAGAACTCCCATGTACATAAGAGATTGTCGGGCAAGCACATTCTCATGAGAGACTGGGAAATAAGACAATGGATTTGGAATCATGAGACTTAGCCCAGACAGGCTCTGGCTTCGGTTTATTGATGTGACAAGTGAACGTAGTTCCGTGTTCTTGCTTCAGGCTTTCTTCCAGACTCAGATGATTGCCCAGTCTTTTGATATTCAGCCATGATTTCAAATGTTTAGTGTCATAGTCATATTCATTTTATTGAGGAAACAATAAAACACACAACTTTTATATATTTACACACTTATTCTCACCATAAAATTGTAAACTGTGGGGCTGGAGAGATGGCTCAGCCGTTAAGAACACTGGTTGTTCTTGCAGAAGACCCGGGTTTGAATCCCAGCACCCACATGGCAGCTAACAACTGTTGGTACTCCAGTTCCAGGGGATCCGACAGCCTCTTCTGTCCTCTGCTGGCATTGCACAACATGGGTACACTTACATACATGCTATGTGCTACTCTATTCCTAATACCATGTGTAAACAATGCATACAAATAGACACACACACACACACACACACACTCAAATTGTAAACTGCTGGAAAGTCTTTTGTTGTTGATATTTGGTGTGTCTGTGTATTCATAGCAGTGTGCTATCCCTGATTTTGTAAGCTTACTACAGTGACTCTCGTGCATCTGGTGCCAATTTGTAATACAAAAACACCGAGAGTATTGTGATCAGTTGTATACATGAATTGGTTTAAAACTGAGAAATAGACTCACAAAAATTTTGAAAGATTTGTCTTGAAGTCAAGCTCTATCTCTCCATCCCTTCTCTGCATCTCAGTCAGGTAGAGACAACAAAAACAGATCATTACCACCATCTCATAGCTCATCATTTTAAAGATGATTAAGGTTTCTGATTTCTTTCTGAATGAACTGGGTTTCCCCAAACCATGCATATCTCTTATTCTTTGGATCAAACTAATTTATTGATTCCATCCTTCAGTTTGTCACTTAGAGCTCAAAGTTCTTTCTGTTATCCTTTTACTGGCCTTGGTCAAGAGGCGTCTTACATAGACCTGCCATTATGCAAGTTAATTCCATATGAGCTCTCAGGACAGTGGCCCTTGGAGTCAGAGCTGGTTCGTGCTTACTAGAGTTGAAACGACTGAAAGGACATGTGTACAATTGTTGAAGCAGTGTTCTATTTTTAGGAACCATTGGCCACTCATGCTGAAGACTCATGGATGTTGGTATAAACTAATTGTGCACTGGCCATGTTGTGGGTCTCAGCCAGAAACTATTCAGCCTCTGTTCTTCTTGCTTTCTAAACACTGTAGAAGAAAGCAAATGCAATGGCAAATCTTCCATTGGCTCAAGGTGTTGAAAATGATGTGAGGTCCTGGAGGATGTGGGTCTAGCCTTCTACCTTTAGAAATGACGTCATTGTCCATGTAGAACCTGTTACAGCTGTGGCAGTCAAAGGATGCTAGTCATAGGAAAGCTACCAGTGCTCCTGCAGCCCAAGACAATTTTTTTTCCACAGGAGAGAGTTCAAAATTAAAGTTCTTTCTGCCTCTTAGAGAGAAGCTGCTGCTTGGCTGTCCTTACTGTAGTATTGGTTTGATTTTTCTCAGAGAAAATTAAAGAGACAGTTTGTAATTTTCCCCACAGTGATTCCTGTCTATCCTTAGAAGTTCAAAGTACTGAGAATTCTAAATTATATTAATTTTACAATTGAAACAATCAAAATTAATTTGAAGTACTTAACTCTCTTAATTTAGATAAAATTTCAAAAGGTTAATTCCTGTCATTACATTTTTTTTACTTGAAGAAATTTCACACTGAAGAATTTTGACATTCACTAATATTTGCATAAAATAAAATGTCATTCCGTTCTAAACATTCTAATTTATGTTTGAAACATTATTACATATTTGTGATTTATCTCAAATATCAATGTAAATTGATAATTTTAAGATGATATATTTGCTTATAATAGAAATTTAAAGTTATAATCTTATTATAATTTAGTTAGGAATCTTCCTAGTTAACTTATTTATACTCGTTCACTTAATTTCTATTACTCTTAGCTCATAAAACACTACTTAGAACCTCTTGAATTCCCTTTGTAATTGTGTGGATATTTATTGTAAAACTCTTTTTAAAATGTTGGATGGGCAGGGAGGTGTCGGGAGAAGCTGGGTGAAGGGAGAAAAAATATGATAAAAAATACTGAATTAATAACAGTATTTTTATAAAATACTTCTCCTTCTTTCTATCCTTTTCTTTCCAGCCTTGGTGGCCTGCAGCTCTCTATGTAGATCAGGCTGGTCTCAAAATCAGAGAGATCCTCTCTACCTCTGCGCCCCCCGGCACCCCCCCCCCCAGTGCCTGGATTAAAGGCACTTGGCTCTTCTTTTCTAACTAGACAATATTATCTGTATTTCTGTCTTTCTGGTTACTTCCCAGTTTATTGTGGTTAGTTTATCTGGCATCACATTTTTCTCAGCCAATAATCTACGAAGTCTCGTCAATTTGGATAGTAAGAAAGATTGCATGAATCACAACAATAGTTGTAAGTTTAATAGATGAAAAACCTTTAGTAGGAAAAAAAATGCCTAGCTTGGGACCTGTCGAGAAGGACTGCATTTTATTACCAAGTCAGAGAATGGCTGAAGGTAGTCATGTGACCAGTAAATTAAGGTCCTCAAATAGATTCATTTTCTAAACAAGAAAAATATGTTGCTTTATATGAGAGACTGGTTTAGGAGACATAATGAAATTATGTTGAAATACAGAAATTATTCCAGATGATCTGTAGGGATCCACTGTAATCTAAGAACCCCTTATAAACGAGAGAAGGGGGCAAAAGAGACAGAATCCTAGCAGGAGGTGAGACCCAGGACACAGTAAGTGACCTTACTGCTGGTTTTGAAGGTTGAAGGGGCTATGCATTAAAGCATTCAAGAACCCTCTAGAAGTTGAAAAAAAAAAATCGATCCTAAATTTCCTTCAAAAGCCCTGGGCAACACGTTATTTTTATATAACCATTTTGTTCTAACCTGTAGAGCTATAACATAATGGTTTGTATTGTAGTCCATTGAATTTGTAGAAATTGTTGCTTTATGTTAGCAATAAGAAAATTATAGAGTTCTGAAAGTAAATAAAAAAACTAGGGAGGATGGAGTTCCTCCAGGAAATGCCATCTAATCAGTAATGCTCACTCAACCTTTCTCTTATCCTTTGAATGTCATTCATAAATGTAGCTATAGATCTCTCATTACCCACAGACACATGCTTAGGGGTTAACCACTAAGGAATGTTAAACATTTACTCTTCTCTCCATGCTAGACAGCAAATATTTATTCATCTCTCTATTTAACATTAAAGATCCCTAAGGTATGTATGTAAAAATTAATTATTGTCTTAAACTTTGCCCTATTTATAAATATAATTTTGGCATTTCATACTAAAACTAAAAAGAGTGACTTATACAGGACAAATGTTATTTATGCAAGAGACTAGACAAAATGGTCAGGGAGAGTTGGCCAATCATGCCAGGCACAGACAGGTAGATGGTGGCAGGAGAGTATGTGTGGTGATCTCAAGGAACAATCCAGATGCACATAGGAAAATAAATTTGTTGAGACACTCACTCAAATTTTACTTAAGAATATTTTATGACTTTTGCAATGAAATTAATAACTGTACAGAAATTAATAACTGTAATGAGTAGGAAGAAATTATTTAAAATTTCTGATAAATTGTGATATGTTGAGTTTCTATAGAATATTAACATGCACACTTTGTAGTCTAGAATTAAATGGAGAAAAGATAAAAAATTACTTAATTTACACAAGTCTTAACATTAAAAATAACTTAAATGTTATCTTCTTCCAAGATATAAGCTATGTTAAGGTGTTTAGCTAACAACTGTATTTTGGGGTGGCCATTATTATAATCATGAAATATATGTTAGAAATATGTGGCTAATTTATTTTTCAAAAATGGAATCTACCCATTTCACACACTTTGTTTTATTTAGTTTAGTTTTATTTTGTTTTGGGTCTTTTGAGACATGTTCTCCCTATAGCCCCAGCTGACCTGGAACTCAATATGTAGACCAGGCTGGCCTTGATTTCACAGACATCTGCCTCCTGAGTTCTGAGACGAAAGGTCTGGGCCTCACCGGGCATGCCCATTTTCATGTTTTTAAAAGCATCCTAAAATAGTTCTTAAATTCAGAATATAAAAGAATGTCCATTTAGAGAGTGAATAACATTACTTTCAGCATGGTCGTATGGCTTTATATGGTAATATGTTGTGTTAGGTCCTACTACACAAGCCCGTGTTCTGTGACTAAGCTTTCTATGGGGGTAGCTGATGTTCATCTCTTTCCTGGTCTTCCTCTGCACCACATTTTTCTGGTCACTGCAATGTCAGGCATTTATCCTTTTGCAATGCATAATATTCTCAGCGCTTTAATTTATATCAGATACTAGCAGTAAATATTTGGCTTCCATTAATGTATTTCGTGTATTTTGTTCTCTTACTCCTAAAACTCTACTACCAAAATATGTATACAGCACTCAACAGTTTCCTCACATCTTCTCCATAGTATCAGCTGCAGTTCTGCAGGGACTGCTAATTTCTTGCTAAGCTCATATTATATAAGTTTAGCTCCCTACATCATTTGTAAATGAAGGTATGATTAGATGCAAGGGGTGAAATATTTTCTTTTTATAGAATAGAATATACTAAGTTTACAGTATTTACAAAGGCTACAGCATATCCAAATAGTCAAACAATAAAAAACATAATTTTAAATTTTGATTCCGTGTAAAGTAGCAGCCCCTAGTGAAATCACACGTGGACACTGTTCATTTAACAACCCTATTTTCATTGAAAATGTTTTATAACTTGAGCGAACAAAGGACTTATACACCTTGTATTCCTTACTCTGACTTTTTGGTACCCCTTCTTCTTCTAAATTTTGTAGTATGCTGTATTTGCATTTATTTATATATGCATGTGATCATTACAGTCTAGGATCTGCATCTGAGGGAGAGTATGCAGGTTTTTCTTTCTGGAATTAGGTGTCCTTGCTTAATATTATACTTTCTAGAGCCATCATTTTCCTGTGAATTTTGTGATTTCATTTTTTTGGAACTGAATAATATCCCATTTTATAAAATAAATTAACTTGCACATTAGTACTCTTTAGCTCCTAACCAATCTGAAATTTTACGAATGTGTTTCCAATGCCAGTTTTCCTGGTTGTAACATGCCTTCCCTATGCTTTACTGTCTTATTCATTGTGTACTGGAAGTCAAGGGGTACATGCTTAATATGAAAATATGTTCAGCCTCACATAAATTTATACATTATTATTTCTCAATACTTGAGACAGCTTACCCACCAGATGTACTTAGACTATTAAACAATAGAGCTTGCTGACATAGACCCTGGTTTTCTTTAGTAATTAAGAACCAACTGTTGTCACATATCACACGGCATTTGGGCCAAGAAAGGGAAGACAGAATTTGGAAGTGCACAGAATGACAAACTGAAGTCACTCGAGGTCAGGTACTTGTAATTGGCTTGGCCTCTCCAGGGAATTTGCAGAATATCTTTCTCACTGCTTCTGTGGCATATTTCCCATCTTCACCTGACCCTCTCAAGATACCCTAGAACATGGCAGATCATCAGAGTATCACTGAAGTCTTAGCTCCCTTCTTTAGTATAAGCCACAAATTTTAAATTAATTAACCAGTGACATTAGTCTACAATTTCCTCCAATTATGTAACAAAATTTTCATGTTTGGCCTAATTTCTACATAATTAATTTCAATTCAATACCATGTGCTATTATGTGATCGAAAACATTTGAACATGGGCTTAAAGTCATTTTTACATAATTTTTATTGTAGGTATTGCATTTATATGTGGGCATTCTTATACCATAGTGTGTGTTTGGAGGTGAAAGGACAAACTGGGGACATCAGTTGGTTCTCTCTTCCCACCATCTGTGTCTTGACAATGAAACTCAGGTCACCAGGATCGAGTGCCACTGACTTTACCCACAGCCACCTCATCAGGCCTCATGGGCTCTTTCGTTTTGGTGTCATTACCACGTTTATAGTCTAGCTTCCATGTACACTGCATATTTTCTCCTTTGCTCTTCTTTTACCTCATTTTCCATGAAGATTTGGGGCACATATTAATAGCTATACTTACAAAAGTAACAAATAAATATATCCATGTTGATTCCTCAAACTGAGTCACTCTGTGATTTCAGTAAAAATATTTTTGATGAATTTGTAGTCATTGAAATTTAAGAAAATCGGTGATTTTAATTTACCATATTTTGCCTTTATCCAAAATAAGAAAAAGAATACATAAATTGACCCAAGTCCTAACCTCTCCTCTGTGCAGCTTCATTTCATCACAGAGGCTCTGCTATTCAAGAAGGAAAAGTGTTCTAGAAATGTGACTTGTGATACAGGCCTGTTTAGTCCACAGAAGCACAAAAATTCCCTTCCAGAATTTTATATCACATTGCAACGGGATTATGTAATCTCATTAGAGAAGGGCATTATTATCTTAATATATTTTTCAAAAGGTGAAGAAAATTTCAACAAGAGCAGATCAGCAAATCAGTCCTTTTAAGGGTAGTTTCCGTAGTCTCCTAAGAGGTCATTCATCATTGTGAATCTTTTACTTTGATCTTCTTTGTGTCAAAATTCTGAGTGCCCGTCTGAAAGACAGACCGGATACTCAGCAAGAGCAGATCACATAAGAACAAGTGTGTTTAAAAGGCACAACCAACTGTGTATAACTCAAGGAAAAGAAATTTAACTACATGTCAAGGGGTAGAGATGAAACTAGAAATAACTGATGGGCTTTCGCCTTTAAAATTTTCTCCCAGGCTCCATAGGGAAGCCACTTCTTAACTCTTCAGATGCCAATGTGATTCACTCTTATTGAGGTCCACCAATGATTGGGCTTTCTCGCTCAGTCTTAGAAATTTTAATGTCGGGGCTGTTGTTAAGCCACGGCTGTAATTTAAAATTCTCTCCATCAAAGTTTAAAGAGTGTGATATTCCTTTATTCAACCCATTTAGAACCAAAAAGGCTTCACCCACCTTTAGCCTCTCTCTTGTGTTCCAAATGACATATGTTATTTTTCACTCAGTCTCTGATCTCTCTTTATTTCCTCTTTTACTACTCAGTAGTTACAGAATCATTTTGATTTGGCACATGTAATTTTCTCATATGTGGTCTACACACTTGTAGTTTTTACTGGAGTTAGGAGTGAGTATTTTGAAGCATGCCAACTGGGTTCAAACTCCAAACCCCTCTCTTTGAATACAGAAACCTTTAGTCACAGTGCATTTTGCTGTAAAATAAGGCAAGTCAACAAAATAATATCATGTGTTTTGTGAGAATTAAGTGAACTTGCATTCATGAAGACCATGATACAAGAACAATAACACCTAAGTGTAGGATTAGGCTTGTATTTAGCAGCAGGAATTCTCTCTTAAACTATATCCATCAACCTAATTATCCTTAGGTTTTTGCAACAAATTTCCTATAGTCCCTGCTTTATACCATCATTAGTGTGCCTTGTGATTTCCACAAAGTTTTGTATCTTAACTCCATACAAATGAAAACTACTTGAAGCGCTCTAATGAAAGCCTTCCTTAGTCTTCCATAGTGTGTTATCTCAGACTCACATTTTGTCCCATCCTCCCAGAACCACTGTTTCACACTTGAAGTTTCCCATATTGGAAGTTCTAGCCTTCTTTCTTTATATAGGTTCTGGGAGACAAAATCAGGTTGACAGATTCATGCAGCAAGTGACTTTACCCACTGAACCAACTCGGCAGCCCAAATTCTTCAGTCCTTATCTGTTTATTCAAATTCTTACAAATAAAGCTCCTTTTTGAACTCTAAGAAAGAGTTCAAAGGTCAAAGGAGAAGCTATCCTTAAATAGAAGGATTTTCATTTTAATTACTTGACTGATTTTGTATAGCTATTATAAGCATAGGAGAGAAGCATTTGTTTCAAAATTGCCATATTCTGTAACTGATTTTCCTGCCATTTTATTGACTACCAACTTGTTTTAATGAATGACATCATTTGATTAAATAAGAAAAACTATTTCATAAATAAAACTAAATGTAACTTAAATTTCAAAATATTACCAGGTTTTTATGTGTTTTAAACTCTTTCTAATGGACTAGAGAAAAGATCAGTCCTTAAGAGTGTGTCTTGCTCTCCCAAAGGACCCCAGCTCCATTCTCCACACCCAGAGGTAGCTGACAACCACCTGTAACTCCAGTTCCAGAGGAATCTGAAGCCTCTGGTCTCCCGAGACATCTGCACTCATGTGCACATAGCCCTCCCCCAATTTAAAAAAATAAAATTAAAAATGTTTTGTAACATATCATGAACATAATGTGAAACATTGTACTTTATTAAATAATGAATTTTACTGTGAAAAATATTATCTAAATTATTTAATTAAAAATATCCTTCAAAACTTTTAAAATGTAGCTAATATTAATTTACTGAGCATTTCTCCCCAAAGTCAGCATGATGTTAATTTCTATGATAGAATTTAAAGGAGTTGGCAATTTCTCCTTGCTATCTAATTAAAACATTTTGATATTTAATTGTGGTCACTGAGCTCCCACAGACATCGCATTTTACTCAGCAACCGTTTCTGTGGATGGTTTAGATTCCCATGTAGTCTTCTGCTGCCTTTCCTTCTTTCCTCATCCCTCCTCCCCCCAAGCTTCGTGATTCTTTATTTGAGCACGTCAAGTCTTTCCTCTCCACCTCTAAGTTTTCCCTATCCCCAGGAGATTCTTTTTTTCCTAATGCATTCTCCTAACTTTTGTGTCATGTATTTTCTTTAATTTTGCAGAAGACAGCTACGATGTTGTACCCAGTTCAAGGACCGGATTCCCAATGAGAATCTCTCTGTGTACAACAGAAAGTCTGACCCGTTTGATTTGGCAGCCTAACCGTATTTGAGCAATCTTTGACTGCTCCACTAGGGAAATGGTACAGACAGAAGGAAGTGCATTAGTTTTCAGGAAGCAGCTTTAAGTACTGAGCTCCCAGAGTAACTCTCATCATTGCCAAAGTCTTCTATACAAAATTTTCTGTGCGAAATAAACACAAGCTCTCCACAACTTAAAAAAAAAAAAAAGAAAAAGGAAAAAAAATTAAGACCTCAAACAGGTTGCAGGGCAAAGACTATGTGTAGCGAGATCTTAACCTCTCCATTCAGTTCTGTGTTACTGACTATAACCAACACATGATAGGAAGGAGCCAATATTACTTATATTGGTAATATTTGGTACTAATATGACAAAATATTAGTCTTGTATATATATATGATGGTCTAAAAGAGGGAAAATGGAACATTTCTTGATTATTAGTAGAGGATACCATAATTTGAAGGCATTCATTTTACCTTATTTCTATTACTTATTAACAGTCAGATATATTTCTGGTTTATGGACATCCTTTCCTTTGGATAGAGGCAACTAGGAAGTATGTTCTACTGAAATTACAAGGATTGTTATTTGATAGTAAACCAGTGCTTGTGGGTCAGTAATACCCCTCAAAAGGCATGAAATCAATCTCTTTAATTTTATTGTTTTCAAATTATTTTACTTTTAGTATTTGTGATATGCTAGATTATCATAAAAATTAATAACTGGTACAACTTTACCAAATACACAGAAATAGACTACAAATTAGTGCCCAAGATATGTAAACTGGCCTTCATTTTTCATAAATTTTTCTCCCCCAGTTAAGAGTTAAACATGGCTTGCACAGTCACTACTGCCCCTGGAAGTCTCTTGCTGGAGCACTTTGTTACTAGAAAAGAAGCATTCATTTTCATTTTAATGAGAGTTTCATCAAAATTAATTATGGAAAGGATGTTTGGAAATAAAACTTGATTTTTGACATTTAACTAGATGCTATAAAACTCAAGAATCTAAGTTGCCCAAGTCTATATGACCCCTTGCTGTACTCTTCAATTCTCTACTTGTTTTTTATGTATTTTCCTCTCTTCACATTTGATTCTTGATCCTGTCTAAGAAATATGATTAGCAAAGACATGTTAAATGGACATTTAATATGGGTATTTAAAATGTGTCTGAGTAGGGTCAAGAGAAGTTGAAGAGAAGAGAAATGTTTTTAAACTCTTCAGAAATATGATAAAGAAAAGAATTACATTTTCATGGTGAAAACTGTCCCACAGTTTTTGCCCTACTTTTACTTCCTAACCCTGTGTAGTCATTCCCTACTGACTGTCTGCCCTTGCCAGATTCTTGTACTTTTATAAGGTGGTCTTCTATAGTTGCTTCTTGACCCGAGGTCTGAGGAAGATACCCCAGTCCCACAAAACCTCTGAATACAGAGCAACTGTTGCCACCTTACTTTGTTCTGTTGTTTGTCTGTTTCTATCTTCATTTATTGTCTCTTGTGGAAGTACGCATTTTCCTCCAACTGGATCAAGATCATTCTATGATGCCCTGCCTTCTGGAATGTTTTGCTGCAAAGTAATTCCAAATTTAACATTACTGAACAGTGCACCTTTTTGAGAACTTTATTTAGCAGCCAAAATTTAATAATTTCAAGACTAATAGAATTTTGTACAAAAAGTTAGCAGGTTTTACCTGACTTAACCCCTCTGTCTGTCTCTGAAGAGTCTTAATAAGGAATTAATTTTACATTGTAAAAAGAAACAGAAATATATGATAAACAGAAACAAGAAGAGTACAAAACCCCAGATTGAGGTACAGATGCCCAATATTATACAAGGTCATTTTTACAAAATATCAAAGATGAACAACATAATAATGATGATGCTTTTTATTGGTTACTTGTTTTGCTGCTATGACATAATACCCTGACAAAGGCAACCTAAGAAAGGCTGGACTTATGGCTCACAGCCGCAGGTGCAGTCCACTCTGATGGAGAGGTCCTGTTGACATGAGCTCAAGGCAGCTGGCAGTTTTCCATCTCAGGAGACAGAGAGAAGGGTGCGTGCTGAGGCTCAGCTTGCTTTCCCCTCTTTTTCAGTTCAGAGACCCAGCCCAAGAAATGGCATTTGATTAGCAGTTAAGGTGGGTGTTTTCACCTTAGTTAACCTACTCTAGATACATGCTCAGAGCTTGTTTCCTAGGTGATTCTAGATCCTGTCAAGCTGATGATATTAACCACCATCACACATGTCTATATCTGGTATCAAGGTATATCTTTTAAAAAGTATTTTTGCTATGGATATTAAAAATATGATAGTGCACGCCTTTAATCCCAGCACTTGGGAGGTAGAGACAGGTGGATCTCTGTGAGTTCAAGGCCAGCCTGGTCTACATAGTGAGTTCCAGGAGAGCTGAGGCTACAGGGAGACCCTGTCTCAAAAAGTATATATATATATATATATATATATGTATGTATAATTTGATACTTTACCTCTTTGCATGTAACATCTGGATGTTACTCAGTGTCCAATGTATCATTTTCCAGTCCCTGATGTTTGCCTCAGATATCTAGGTTACATACACCCAACACCCACATGCACATGTGCACACTCACAGATGTGCACACACAGATCTGTGTTTATACAATTCTTGTCAATTTTTCTTACCTATACTTTCGAAGATAAACAGATCTGTCCTTAGCAATTTTGGTAGACTCTACATTTTTTTGAGGTTAACTTTAATTTTAAATGATGTTTCATTTTGTTTATTTATTTATTTGTCTGAGACATGATCTCATCATGCAGCCCTGGCTGGCCTGCAACTCGCTATATAGACCTATGTAGATGGCCCCAAACTCACAACGATCCACTTGCCTGTACCTCCAGAGTGTGGGAGACTAAGAGTGTGTACCACTAAGCCTGACTTTAAATAATGTTTAATTTTGAAGTTTGGTTTATTGAATTGTTGACATAAAAAAGACTAATCTTTATGTATCTGATTATTACTAGTCATACTCGGTTTCACTTGGATCCTTGGCACCTGTTATGGATATAAAGTCATCAGGTAGATTTCAGTGGTAATGTTTATCACCTCTGCCACTTAACATGACATAAATTTTTATGCTTCCTCCTCAAATATAACGCCTTTTTAAAATTTGTTGATTTTTTTTTCTGTGTATATCACACAGAACATCCCAAACAATCTTATTCATCTATATTCCCACTTCCCAGATGGCACCCTCCCATAGCCTTCCTCCCTCACCAACATCTAAGTGTTATTAGCAAAAACAAGAGTCTTTCTGTAAGAAACAGCATATTTTAAAATGAAATGGAGATATTTTCTAAACAATAAAAACTCATTCAATTTTATGTCTTACAGGGTTTATACTGAGATCAATATCGTATAACTGTATTAATTCAAATGTGAACCTAAAAATTTTATATCCACTTTTGAAAGAGATGTATCTTTGCTTTGGAAATTGAGTATGTTAAAGCTGTAATGAAATACACTTGTAAAAAATAATATATATAAAGGAAGTGGTCATAGAGGCCACAGTATTATTAATAGAAATTATAATATACCTCATCACTCTTGGTGCTCCCACAAGGAGAACTATGTCAATTAATATTGGGCCCAAGAATGGAGTAAGCCATTGAAGCCACTTTGGCCAAGCTATAGAAAATTCAGATATCGATTTCCTTTTATAAATCATTCATCTTTTGAACAATAGTATGTAAAATCAAATTTAAAAAACACATTTCAGGGGCTGGAGAGATGGCTCAGCGGTTAAGAGCACTGACTGTTCTTGCAGTGGACCAGGGTTTGATTCCCAGCACCCACATGGTGGCTAGGAACCGTCCTTAATTCCAGTTGGGAATCCAAAGCCCTCTTCTGACCTCCGCGGCATTGCACGACATGGGTGCACTCACATACATGCAGGCAATACACTCATGCACATAAAATAAAAACAATAAAACATTTAAAAAATACCACATTTCTGGAAAAAAAATTAGGTTTTACCAGTAATTGTTTTGCAAAATCTGTTTTCACACACACTTATTTTTATGACAGCCATAGTTTGGTGTATGAAGCTGGAAAGTCCTACCTTCTGGCTTAAAAAAAAAAAAATCTGTCTAGTCATATTAGAATAAGAAGCCCCTAACATATTTAAATCTTAAAAGACCTTGAAGCAACTTTTCATTTTATATGGTAAAAGGAAAATGGAGTCACAGGGAATAAAAAAGGAAACATGATCAGCAGATAGATTAGTGAAGTAATAGGATGTGCTGAAAATCTGTTGTTTTATTTTTTCCTACTTTTGGTTTCACTTATGAATGGCATGCCCCAAAGCTTTAAATTTCCTTAGCAGTCTTCATTGCAGAATTGCAGGAATAAATTATGTAGTAAATCTCTATCCTGCTACTTTTAAATATTGTAAATCTAGTAATTAAGTAACAACTTGCAATAATTTTACTTTACTGGGAAGTTATTTGCATTGTCCCTGTATATCTTCTGAATTTGTCATCAGCTTGAGTATATATCACTCTAAGTTGCCTGAACATGACCCCATTCGTATATTCTGAACAATCTTATGGTTCAATAAACTCATGAGTGACTTCAGTTGTTTGAACTACAACTTCCAAAATTTATGGCACAGTAGGCATGGTATGGATCATTTAAAATATGTTATTGTAATTTTCACCTTTAAAATGGAGAATTCTGTAAGAAAAATGTCAATTAACCTTATTCTATGGTTACTGGATGAAAATTTTTAAAAGAAGAGCATGTAAATAGTTATCCATAGAGATAATCAAGAGTCATTTGGTGACTTTGTAGAAGGTACTCATGAAATTGTTGTTAATCTGACAGCGATTTGGTATATTTACCTGAATGCAAGTTGACCATTAAATTTTGCTCTTAGAATGCTGAATTAATGGGATAATTTATGGATTTATAGTAGAGTTTGTCTCCATGAAACACTTAGAACTGAGAAATCTTATTTAACATGGTCATTTGAAATTCTTACAGGTTGCTTCACTGGTAGCCTAAACTGAGGATCCTTTGTGTGTGTGTGTGTGTGTGTGTGTGTGTGTGTGTGTGTTTAGACACACTCTCACTATTTAGCCTTGACTGGCCTGGCCTTCACTATGTTGACCAGGCTAGTTCCAAACTCAGTGAGATCTCCCTGACACTGCCTCCGAGTGCTGGGATTACAGGTGTATGCAAGAAGGATGGAAGGGCTGACTCTGTGTGTGTGTGTGTGTGTGTGTGTGTGTGTGTGTGTTCGTTCATGTGTGTGTGGATGCCAGAGGCTAATACTATGTATTTTCCTCAGTCACTTTCCAACTTATGTTTTGAGACAAACTGTTTCAGTAAACTTAGAGCTCACCTGTTCGTCCAGGCTGGATGCCAGTGGGCCCTAGAGACCCTGTGCTGGCGTTAAAGGAACTTGCTACCATGTTTGTTTTTTACATTGGTATTAGCATCTAAACTCAGGTCATCTTGCTGAGCCCCTGTAGAAACTGATTTTAAATATCAGTTTTCTTTATTATGTCACATTGAGCAAGTCATTTTTCTCTAGGTTATGATTTCATTTTTATATTCTCTTAGTACTCATTTTCTTCAGTTCAACTAAGTCTTGGAATCATATACCATATCCTGTGGAAAGTCATCTCTTTTTCCTCATTTATGTAATCTCTTCTCAGCCCAGCATGTCCGACACAGTATTAGGCAGGTTATATGTAGAAACGATTACAGAATTGGATAACATTCTGGTTTCCTGTCTATGACTTAAAAATCCTTCAGTCTTTGCAAAGTTATCATAGTACAGCTGGTAAACATTAATTCTATTGATGTTGAAAATTTTATCTAACAATAAAACATATAAGTATACAATACATGAAAAAATAATCTAAGTAGTTTACATATTGACAAAACAAGAAAACAGTGTACTAGTACTTATTTTTTTTAAAAAAATCATTTTGATAATTCACATGGAATACAACTTGCCCATTTTTAATATTCAGCGTCTTTTAGGGTACTGTATTGATTGGATTTTGAAGCCATCAATGATTTAAATTTTAGTACATATTCTTCCATAATTTCAGTTCATACAATATACTGTGACCATGTTCACCACCCATTACTGTTATTTTGTAACTTGGTTTCTTTCTTCTGAACATTAGTTTTCATTATACAGGTGGTTTACTTCCTTGTTTAGATTTATTCCAGACGTGTTTTTTGAGGCTGTTGTGAATGGCATTTTTCCATGATTTCTTTCTCAGTGTGTTTATCATTTGGGTGTATAAGGGATGCTATATTTTTATTTTTGGAGGAGTCTTTCAGGTCTCCTATGTATAGAATCTAGAAACCATTATATTAAGTGAAATAACACAGACTCAGACAAACAAAAGACATGTTCTCCCTCATCTGTGGATCCTAGCACCAAATCATTATAAATGAGTGCATATCCTCATGAAACTGCAGGGACCAAGAATATGGAAGGAAAACAGGGAGGTAAAGGGAAAGAAGGAACCTGAGAGAGAAGAATAGCAGGTTAAAGGTATTACTAAGGAGAAATATGCTAAAGGGATAGTTAAAGGGGAGGGGGAAGGAGGATTAGACAAAGAACTATGGGGATAAAGGGGAAAAATTCTCAGACACAGTTAAAAAAAAAAGCCTTAAATACAGAAGGAACCCTACAGGGATGGAAAAAAGCCCTTCCAAAAGCAATACAGTTGTTAAATGAAAATCCCAGTGCCAGAGGTGGGTTGTCTCCTATGAGCTGTTACCTTGAGGAACACTAGAGGTCCCCAAAACAATATTTATTTCTACTTCTATGCATTGCTTTATTAGATTTCTAGCTAGGTTTGGTTTTTTCTTTGCTACTCAAGCTGCCCCAAACAGAGCATGATACTGACTAGACTTCTAAAGTACTAGTGTCTTACAGGAAACTTTTTATTTAATAAAATCACGCTAAAACATGTACAAAATATACAGATTTGAAGTGAACATGTGGGGCTGGAGAGATGGCACAATGATTAAGAACACTGGCTACAATTGCAGAGGACCTGGGTTCAGTTGCCAGCACCCATATGGCAGCTAACAACCATCTGTAATTCCTGTTCCAAGTGATCTGACACCCTCTTCTGGCTTCTGTGGGCATTGCACACAAGGGTGCACTTTTATGCATGTAGGCAAAACACTTGTACACATAAAAATAAATCAATAAAAAAGAAAAGAAGTGAATGTGTAAAGTTCTTCACTAAACAAAGAAAAATGTGTGTTCACATCTGTAATTTGCTTTGTTTTATGTTAATGAACATGATACATGCTAGAAAATGGAAAGGTTTAGGAAACAGAGAAAGCAAGTATGATTTTCATAATCACAGTATTAATTTCATTGACAGCAATTTTCTTTTCAGTCAATGAATTTAACAGTTACATTTTAATCTTTACTACAATAATAACTATAAAAGGCACATATTAATTTATTAAGTGAAGAAAGGATAAATGTAAATTTTTAAAAGTCAGACATCTAGTTTTTATGGTAAATATTACTGCAATGATAAAGTGGTTTATTAATAGTGCAAGATATAAACTTGTTATAAAATTAATTAGGTAATTCCTCACAGTATTTCAATGAGAGTACTGAATACCTCAATCTGTGGACATTCAGATATTAACCTTTAAAGGTAAGACTTCGGGCTAATTTAATTGATTTTTTTCCCCATTTTTCCCTTTGGGCTAATTTTACTTGTTTTTCCCCCAGAAAACTTTCAGTGAACCCTATAATGATACCTTAAAGAAACTGCTGATGTCTAGGAAGAAACAGGATTACTTCTGACTTCCCATCATTGGGGGGTATGTCACAAAATGAATGGCACTTTTTCAAAGTGGTGAATATAAAAATAGATTGCAAGGCTCAAATTAGGTGAGTCTGATACCAGTGAGCGCACATAAGCATGGTAATATTTCTCTGAACCCATGTCCCCATGTGTCTGTTTTGATACATTAGGATCTATTCCCTTAAAAACATGACAGAGCAAGGAGAGTTATTGAATATCTTCACAGCAGGTTTACTCTTATTATTGGAAAACAAGTCTCAGTGTGAGGAAGACCCAGTGTGCAGTTCAGTTTTCACATTCTAGAACTGATGGAATGGGCAGGTGTAAGACACACAGATGTCAACTAAAAATGATTAACAGTTTAGAAACTAGGACTTCTGAAGGTGGCTTCAAGGAGTTACTGTCACTTAGCTTGAGGAAAGAAGGCAAATCCTATATTTGGAACACTGTGATATAAATGTTCCCCAAAATAACAAATGTGTGAGAACCAAAAGACATATGCCACAGCAAAAATAAGACTGTAAGAATGAATGGTGCAGTGGCACCTCAGTTGTTTTCTTTAGGTTTTTGTTTTGTTTCGCAATGCTTCTGATGCAACCCAGGGCCTTTGGCATGCTTTGCAGGCATTCTTGTTGAGCTACATCCCAACCTGCTAAACTTTTTAAAGAAGAGGTTATGCTTAAATAGCTTTAACAATTTCCATTATTAAATAGTGCCTTATGTGAACTGATGGGTCTGTCCCCTACAGACAGAGAGACCCTTTGTGACTCAAGGCTGTGCCAGAGGCCTGAACATAAGCCACAGACAGCACTGACGATACTCTGTAACCCTTGACACTAGTCTTCATAGTTTGAAACCTCACCTGCGGTTCTCCCACTGGTATTCTAGTTTTTGGCTAAGATCCAATAGACAACATACATTTGAATGTTGCACTTTATTTCTTTCATTTCAAGATATTTAATCTACATCTATTTTGTAAATCTAAGATTAAAGAAGCATTCATTTCTGGGACAGGCACTTCTCTAAGCAATGAGAACACAATCACAGAAGGTATAGGGAGCAATGGGGCAGAGAAGCTTTTAAGAAACTACTCTAGCAACTATGAATAAATATGTAATTAGTGCAGACTATTATATTTTCTAAGTACTACTCTGCAATTTAGATAAATGTATCCAATACTGCAGAAAAGAAAGACTGGACTACTGTGAATGGAGCTGTAAGGAAATGACTCTTCACTGTCACATTCAAATAAGAACCAAGGATAGTGACAGAGCCCAGTGCAGAATTTCAGTGTGACAGTCCAATCCATGCAGCAGTAAGAAAACATGCAGAGGGCCAGTGAAATGGCTCAACAGTTAAGGTCCTGGATGTAAAGCCTGAGGAACTGAGTTTATCCTTGGAATTTCCATGAAGAAAGACAGAACTGACTCCTGAAAGCTGTCATCTGCATGCTGTGGCATGTATGTGTACACAAAATAAGTACATAAATAATTGATAAATAAAATAAATAAATGCAATATAGATAATTTAAAATGTAAATTCGTAGAGCTTAGTATCAGGAGCCAGCTTAGTATGTTCAAGGACATGGACTCAGGGTGTGAAAAATTGGAGTTAAAACAAAAGTTTTCCAAAACAGTACAGAGGTACTCACAGAAGAATAATTTATGCCATTTAAGCACAAGCAAGTGCATAAATTCATGTTCACATGTATATAAGATGATTCATGTTTTCATGGAAAATGTATGGTGGAAGGCATAGGTTTCACAAAGATCTGTAGACTGGAAAGTGGTGGTGATCATAGGGAAAAAGAAAGACTATGTGTTATGAAAATCTTTAAAGGAAACAGATTTTTCTTTAGAAATAATGGTCATTATTGTGATGGAATAACTGTAAATGTTGAAAATCAGGGACATTCCCCAGGTGTCAGGGGCTGCTGTTCACTTTGGTCTTGTCAAAGGAAAGCTGAAAAAAAAAGAGAAAAGAAAGAGAGGGTGCGGGGGAGAGACATAGTTGAATTTGGAGCACAGTAAGTTTTCTACTCAGAATATATAAAACTGAAAGTCTTCAACATACAAATTATTTTTACAGCCACGCAAACAGACATGAGCATCCTTAAAAACTGTGTGACAAAGAGAGATAAAGGGCCATAGATTTAGGTCAAGGGCCATTCACATTCTTATTTGGTTAAAAGAGGGAGCCACACAGGAAATGTCACCAACATCAAAGAGACATAGAGGAAGGATGAAACGCAGCCCTGTTTCCCAGAGCTCAGGAGCTGTGTTCCAGTAGTCAACTAGGCCAGAGGCGATAGAGGAGGGAAGGGTTTAGCCGCAGCCTGTGAGAAGACAGATGTGGCTGGCAAATTTATAGTACAAATTCTCAAAAGGGAGGAGTTTGAAGGGGAAGAGGGCAGGCAGGAGGCCAAAGTAAACTGATCCAGTGCTGACAACCCCTTCAGAGATGCTCCTCTGTGATGCCAGGCAGCAGAGGTGCTCAGCCATCCATGTTAAGTTCAATAGGAAGATGTATGTAGGGTATGAAGACTTACATTAAAAAAATCAGTTCTCTTTGATTGGTTCTAATACTGTCTCAGGTGTACACATCACAACTATCAGCTGAGAATGACAGGGCTGGACTTTGTAAAGCAATGTGTAATAAAATGAGCAAATTCCCTCAGGAGATGAAGATGAGTAATAGTGACTTAATGAGATTTAAAATTCACCCTTGCCATTTTCCTTCTATTTATTTCCAGTTAAAGTTGACTTCTGTGGTCATGTGCAGATATACAAGTAGCCCGGGTATTTTTCAATATTGTTAAATAAGTTTTAGTATGAGAACTCATAGCCTAATAGGCAAGAGGTGTGACCTTTTGTGTCAAAAGTCCTGATGTCAGGATAAATTTCCTCCACTGCTGCAATTCATTTTGGGACACAGTGGAGATGAGGTCTTTGAAATGAGTAGCTCGAATTCAAATTGGGACTCCTTGGCTGGCTGGCTGTGGACCATCAGGCTCACAATTAGTTTTTCATTTTTCTGAAAAATTTGGATGAAAAGTCACTTCTGACAGTGAAAGAAAACAAACCCTTTACAATTGTCCGTATTCTTGAACTGAACAAATGGTCAGTGGAATTCATGCCAACAAGAGGGTTAGCTGGACCAGTACCAAACAGGAGGGTTAGCTGTACCAGTACCAAATAGGAGGGTTAGCTGTACCAGTACCAAACTTATACAGACTCTAGTGCTGGATGAGAAAGTCTTCATAGCTCCAGGTTTTATTTTTCCCTCCTACATTTCAGTCAAAGTTATTTCAATTTCAATATCCATTGAGTCCATACGAAGCAAATTTAACCTATATAGATGTGAAGAGTGGCCTATACTTAGATAAAGTGTGAATTTTAGCATATTATTTTTAAACTATGTGTCAAAAGGGCAAAAGAGTGAGACAATTTGGTATAAAATCTCCATTCTGTAAGCAGTATGTAGTATTTAGGTAAAGGGCTCTTCTAGAAGGACGGCTAAAAAGGGGGTTGATTCAACTTCTAAGCCCAGTTCCCTGAACATCAGTCAACGGGTCTGCTACCAAAAGGATTGTTTAGGTTCACTACTCTAGGGATAGGATTCTAGGGAAAAAGGTGGAATCATAGGAAAAAGGTCAGTGGTGTATACAAGTTAGACAGGAGTCCTAACTTAAAATGTCTCCCAGCTATTCATAAACAAACAGGAAGTACTCTTTCAGTGGATACCATCCAGATCCCTAACAAAGTTTGGGCTCTCAATTGTGCAGGAGCATTGCTTTATGACATGAGAGCTCTCCTTAACTTTCTTATACAACCTGCAGCCTTACTTTGAGGCTTAATCTTCGTGTCCCACTTTGATTACCAAACTTCTACAAATCACACTATTTATACTTAAATGTATTTTCCTTCATACCCCCATTTTAAAAGCCAATTTATTTGTTTAGTTATTGACTTTTGTGTGTGTATGCATATGTACATGTCCGTGTGTGTGTGTGTGTGTGTGTGTGTGTGTGTGTGTGTGTGTGTGTGGTGTCTGTGTATGGAATCCAGATGTTAACATTGGGTGTCGCTTCAATTGTTCTCCATGTGCAATTGGTTCACTGAATCTGAAACTCTCTGAATTAGCTAGGCTTCCCAGCCATCAAATTCTAGGGACCCTTCCCTGCTGCCTCAGTTCTGGGGTTATAGGCATGTATCACCCACCATGCCTGGCTTCTTACATGGCACTGGAGATCTCAACTCAGGTCCTATGCTTCTGTGGCAAGCACCTTCCTCAAACAGCCATTTCCTCAGACCTCTAGAAATCCACCAATGGAAAGGAATATTTTAAATGCTTCCAGACCATTGATGTCTCCCTTGCTTTGTAAATATCTATTGCTCTTGCTTTACCTCTCCCTGCCTGTAGCTATATACCTAGCCAGAGAGTAATGCTAAATCTATCCTATAGGTATGCATGTGTTATCTGTACTACCAAGCTTGGAGAAAGGGGGATTTCATAAAGAAGCCTCGAATTCATGGAATAAAAGCAATTCCTATCAGGAAGGACTCATTAATTCTTTGGAGAGGTCAGTGATATGGATTGTGTCATCCAGCTTCACCAATGGGAAACCAGAGTCTCTTTCTGTTACTACTGAGGACATTTGCTCAAAGTTTTCGGTCTGAAACATTTTGTCTTAAGATAACACTCATTAAGAGAATATCCTTTATTCTGACAGCACAATTCCTGCAACTGGTCACTTGGAAATATAAGGCAACATCACTGTCACCCTATGCAAAATTGCTCTCTAGGGCCATTCAGAATCAGGGTTACCTTGGCGTTAGTCAAAGACCTTTTGCTGGCATGACATCCTAGTTACACTTCTGCTCCTCTGTCTTTTCCTCTCCACTTGCCCATGATTGGTGTTGCCTATGAAAGTTTACCCTAGCAAACCCCTGCCTTCAGTTCTCAGCTCAAAGTCCATTTCCTGGGGAACCTCAATCTGTGGCAGTCAGGGAGAACAGATACACTCAGGAATATGCCTTATATATCATGCCAGCTTAAAAAAAATCACATTTGCTCTTAGGAAATGACATTTTGAGCTGACTTTGTTCCTAAAACAATATATAGTTCAATATTGTATAACTGTATTAATTCAACTGTGAACCTAGAAACTTACAGCCACTTGTGAAAGACATGTGCTCTGGCTCTGGAGTGTGTTACTGAATGTGTTAAAGCTGTAATGAAATGCTTCTTCTAATCATGTAGTTATTAAAAATTAACACACACACACATATATATATATATATATATATATATATATATATATATATATATATATATATATATATATATATATATATATATATAATGGTAGCTCCGAAAACATGAGATCATGACCTAAATTATCAAGTTTAGTTGTGACTGCTAGGTTATACAGAGAAATGCTTAATTGCTACATGATATTTAAATGCATTCTGTACCAGCTCTACCTGGATCTCTGTTCCTTACATTTAGGTCTACACATTTTTTTTCTAAATCAGTTAGTTTTTGTCCAAACTTTAAAATTGGCTTTCAAACTCTGCATTGCATTAGAATCTATCTATGTTACAAAAAATATCACATTACTTAAATTGCAACTTTCTTCAACTTCTTCTATGTTCTGATTAATTCCTCTTGTATGGGTTATTACAATAGCAAACTAGTGATTCAATTAGAGGAAGAAAGAAACAAGCAGCTGTTTCTACAGCTTCTCCGCATGATCAAATTTCTGCTCTGTGCTCTGGCTTCCTCACAGCTCAATTTAGTCAGCTATAGGAACTAGTAATCAAGATTTTTTTTTTTAATGAGACAAGACTCATGATGATGTTAGACAATACACATGTCATGCAAACCATGGACTTAAAGTTCATTGGGGTCAAAAGTGATCAAATAGGTTGTAATGAAATACCACAAAATTCAGACTTCAAAGAGTCTATCAACGATCTTTGGGGGGTAAGGGACACTGTACGGAGGTGTGTGTTCTGGTGGAAACTGCACTGCAGGACTCACAGAACAGTGCATGAAATATGAATAGCCTATCTCCTCTGCTGCCTCTACCTGCAAATCCTCCTCTCTCCATCAGGAATGCACAGCAGGACAGGAGAGATCAAAGACAACACGTAACTCAAATCACATACTTCCTCAGCCAAGGGCTGTTTCCATTGTATGGTTATGTTATAGAAATAGTCAAGTCAAGAATAGAAATTATCTCTTACCCCATTACATATGTTTAAGTCATATAATAGAGCACAAATGTGAGTAGAATGCTTTCTTTTTAAAAAAATAATTATTTATTATTTTTATTTTATATGGATGTGTGTATTGCCTGCGTGTATGTGAGTGCACCCGTGTCATGCAATGCCATGGAGGTCAGAAGAGGCCTTCGGATTCCCCTGGAACTGGAGTTAAGGACTGTTTATAGCTGTTGTGTAGGTACTGGGAATCAAACCCAGGTCCTCTGCAAGAGCAGCCAGTGCTCTTAACTGCTGAGCCATCTCTCCAGCCCCAAGAATGCTTTCTTTAATATAGATTTAAAGGAATATTATTTCAAATGAAATGGAATCTTTAAGTATTTCATTTTATCCTATTTCATTGCGCCATTAGTATGAAAAATATGTTTTATTCTGATTTTAGAAAATTGGTTTATGAAAATTGACCTGAATTGTTCTACATCTTTTGTTTAGTAAATATTTAGATATCAATAACGCTCTCTGAAGAAATGAAATATAATGAAATAATAAATCACAAGACATAATGTTTTCCCATCTGCTTGATTTTTCCTGAAAAAGGCATATGCTGAGTATATGGCTTTTTGTTCATTACTGCATGAGCTCAATTTATAATTGTAGATTTAATAAAGCATTTTCAAGGGAGTAGGCATGACAGTGCATTCTTAAATTTTGATACATTTACGTCTTAACTGCTTTGGTTCTCTAGTGTCTTGGGAAGTTTCTCAAGGAAACAAGGAATCCTGTTCAATCTCCAATTCTGCTTTGCTTTTTCTCCTACTTCTGATCAATATTTTTAGCCCATGTTTCTATGTCTGCCCTTAACAATTATTTCTGTTCCTAACCAGTGTGACTAAGTCAGTTACATTTTTACAGAGAGCTTGTATCAGCTGAGTATGTGAAGAGACAATACTATGTAACTAAAACAACATCTGAATACTTGGTAGACATCATATTGCAAGGCATTAAAGTTTTGTTCTTAGCTATCTAGATTACAGGAAATCATCAGATTTTTAATGTTATAGTTGTGACAATCTATAATGAAGTAGAGTAAACCTCACAAAAGTCTTTTATTTCTGGGACTGGAGAGATGGCTCAACAGTTAAGAGCACTGGATGTTCTTGCAGAGGACCTGGGTTTGATTTTTAGCACACACATGATGACTAACAACCATTGTTAACTCCAGTTCCACAGGCTCCGACACTCTCTTTTGACCTCTGTGGGCATTGCATGACACAGGTACACTTACACACATGCAGGCAATTCATTCCTACATATAGAAGAAAACCCCAAAGTATTTTTATTTATGTTTCCAATTACTAATTATGTACATATATTCACAAATGTACTCAATTTATCAGTCACTTTCTAGATATGTTACTGTTATGCACTGTTGAGCCCACCAGACTTCAATGGGTATCTCTGAACACATGGTCACACAGAAAGAAGGTCCTAGTTAAACTCAGTGGGTCGCAAAACAAAATAAAAAGAAGTGAATATGGGAAAGGGACTTATGGAGAGGAAGGGGTAGTCAGGGTGGGAGGGTGATAAGAATGGCTGAGGGAAGAGGTCAGAATGCATTATACATGTGGATGAACTTTGTCAAAGAAGAAATTCGTCATTAAATATATGCATATATACATACATATAAATCTCTTATCATCATAGAATTTATAATTTTATACATAGAATTCATAATTATATACATAATTAAATATGTATCTTTACATGCATATTTAAATTAAGTGTTAATTAAATACTGTGTATCAAATATATATGAAGGTGTGGGTCTTAGTGAGTAATAGGTACAATGAAATTAGAAAGAAAAGTAAATTTAATAAGGCTGAGACATATGGTGTGATTATGTTCAGCATGGTTAAAGAATATACTTACAAACTTTTTAAATTAGTCATGTGAATGACAGAGATTTAGGCACCAGGCTATTGAAGGAATCAATATTTCAAGAGAAAAAGTGTGGCAAGCAAACCCGTGACATCGGGATCATGTTTGCCTTTTGCTGAGGTCTGCACAGGGGCCAGTAGCATTGCAGTAAATGACAGAATGATGCCTCAGGTGAGGCCCAACAACACAGGCCTTTGAAGAACATGAGATTTTCAAATTGTTATATGAGGCTAGAAGATGTTTGTGGTTCTGAACAGTAGAGATCTGATCTCCAGCAAATTTAAAATCATCAATGGCTGCTGAATGGAAAATGAAATAAAAGAGAGAAATGCCTTCCTAATGTATAACAACAACAACAACAACAACAAAAGAAATAAAACAATAAAATTACAGCAGAAAGTTTTGAGCTCTTAAACTTTACCTCCACTAGTGCTCTATGGTGTCAGCAAGAGAGGTTTCAGGGCCCTACAGTTTTTTCAAAAAACTTTATTTTTTTATTTTTTGTGTATGAGTGTTATGCCTACATGTAAGTGCACCTATGTCATGTAGTGCCTGTGAAAGTCAGAAGACGGTGTCAGAGCCTCTGGAACTGGAGTTGTAGACAATTGTTAGCCACTGTGTGCATGATGGGATTCGAACCTGGGTCTCCTTCAAGAGCAGCCAGTGCTCTTAAGCACTGAGCCATCTATCCAGCCCCACTCTACAGTTTTTAAAGGCTCTTTTGTGTATTTACTCCTGACACTTCCACAGCAGATCACTGGCCAAAATTAAGTTCACTGTTCTTGTTTGGTTCCAGGAGGTACAGGAAACACACACAGACACACACACACAGACACACACACATGTATTTATTTATCAACTGTTTATTTTCATGGTCAATTTTTTTAATTAAAAAATTTTGAATAACATTCTTACAGGTGTTTACTGAAACATACTAAAGCAGAATAAAGAATCAGGGACTCAAGCTGAGGTAGTCTGTATTTGATTAGCTTAAGAACTTAGAATGTGGCTGGAGATGTGGCACAGCTATTAAAGGCTCAGGCTCACAACTGAAAAAAGAAGTTCGAATGTGCTGTTTGGCGAGTGAGCATGTGGACAGCCTGTCCCACTCTCATCCTGAGTATCTGTTCTCATTCTCTGGTATCACCCTGCTCCTCACACACCTCATCCTTGGGAATGTTATAGCTCCATGCAGTGACAGATTAAAAATTATAATGTGTAACTTCTAGGTACTATACATAACTTTATGTCTAAAACTTAATACAATATATAATTTATGCTTTTATGTTTAGATTTTAATATATAATTTATATACATGTAAACATTTCATAAGTATTTTTCTCTCTTACTAGGCTGTGAAGATATGAGTGAACTGCTTCTCTTTTCCCATTGTGTTCTCAATGGCAACACAATGCCTGGCATGTGGTTGTTGATTATCTGTTGAGAAAATGAAAGTATAAATAAGCAATTCATATGCATTAGAAATCAAGTCATAAGGGTGAGAACTATAGTTCTGGAGGCCAGAAATTGCCCAGGTTCATTATAAGTATATCGTCTATTAAAATAATCTGTCCATATTTTATGCCACTTGCATGTACAATTGTCATAATAACTCATTCCCTCTATAACAAATTTCAAAATCCAAGAAAGCTATAAAATAACTGACAGGTCTAAACAACAATTTATATGCTGTTGGAAAACATATGAGTTATTTTGTGAGGAAAACCTCTTCACATTTTTTGTCATATACACAGCTTTTCATAATGGGATCATAGAATAAACTTACACAAAAATGAAATGGAAAATCATTGCTAGTCTTTGCCTTTCTTTCGTTAGGAATTCAAGTATGTGAACTAAGTATGTAACAGAGCACAGGATACTAATATCACACAAACACAAGCAAACAAGCAGATCATACATGCAAATCTATACAGTGTTTCATTAAAATCCATATTCATGTTCACATGCATGCATTGTTGTGAGTGTGTATGTATAAGGATAAACAAATGCATTTCAGCACTGCCACTGATCTCTAAGAGTGACTTTGTTGCACTGTAGTGGGGCAGGGAGCCTTCCTGACCTGAGGGACTCAGGGTTTTTTGAGTCCTGTGGACAAGGCAGGTAGTTGATAGGTTTTCCAAGCCAGACTGACACTTTCAGACAGGTTTACTTCAGCATACAAGAAGCAGTTCAGTAATCTGTGGTGCACCCAAATGCCTACTAACGTGGTAAGAAAGATAAGTCAGTTCCCTACAGCATTACTCATGTACCTGAAAACTTCCAAGTGCATTTTAGTAGTTATGAAAGGAGTACTTTACTCAGGGAGCACTGAAGACAGGACACTCACTTCATCCACCTTGACTCTGACGCTGAGAGGTTCCCCTGATTGTCAGCACCACTTGTAGTGACAGCTCAAGGGATGTTCAAGATTACTTTATTCTCAATTTGATCGTAGCCCACTCTGTTTGATCTTTATCTCTCTGCTGGGATTTAAATTTAGTTGGATTCAGGAGAGAGCTTTTATTTTGATATGCACTTATATAGATTCTGACCTAGAAATAGAGTCACTACACATAAAGTCTCTGATTTGCATATGATTCTCACTGAAAGCAAGATCAACATTTCCCTTGCAAGCTCCGGCTCTAGGTCTCATAACTTTCTGTCAATACAGGTAATCTTCTGATTTATAGAGATATGTTTTCCTGGAATGGCTGTTGTAAGTTAAAATGACATTAGTCAAATTAAATTTTCTCACAGAGAAAGCCACAAAAGAAGATTCTTTTTGAAGATGTGAGATTCAGACTTGCAGATAAGAAGACACTTTTACTGAGGATAGTGAAAGTATCAATAAATAAATGGAAAGCTGTGATTATATACATATACATACTTTCTAAAATTTATGTGCATAACTTAAGGTACAATGCATTGTCATTATGGAAAAACATATTCAATGCAAGATTTAAAAAGTTCTTGTGGGGGCTGGTGAGATGTCTCAGTGGTTAAGAACTGGTTGTTCTTGCAGAAGACCTGGGTTCAAACCCCAACATTCACATGGCAGCTAACAACTGTCCGTAACTCCAGTTCCAGGATATCCAACAGCCTCCTCTGTCCTCTGTGGGCATTGCACGACATGGGTGCACCTACTTGCATACAGGCAATACGTGCATATACATAAAATTTAAAACAAACCTTCCTGTTAATTCTCAAGATCCTGTTAGTGTTAGACAAAGCCATGTGATTCTAAATTATGGTTT
Source organism: Nannospalax galili (assembly GCF_000622305.1). Lineage (NCBI taxonomy): Eukaryota > Metazoa > Chordata > Mammalia > Rodentia > Spalacidae > Nannospalax > Nannospalax galili. The sequence continues at coordinate 4,240,762 of NW_008348089.1, read as the reverse complement.
GTGGTGTGTGATATAAAATATTATCAGACTATTGTAGTCTTAGATATTTACAGTATCTCCTCATTCTCCACCTTAAAGAGAGAAGGTCCTCGGTGTTCCCTAAAGACTTTGTGAAGTGAAGCTGTTCTCCAAGCAGATCCTCAGTGTTCCCTAATGATTCTGTGAAATGAACCTGTGCTCCAACTGTTCTGTAGCTCTGAAACAGGCAAACTTCAGTCTTCTTCAAGTCACTTTATTCATGCACCTGTTGTTAGAGTAAATTACATTAGCCATTCAAAGGTGACCTTGACAAAATACTAGTTCCTTCACTGTTTCAGTTTGGTATGTCATAAATGTAGGAAATAATAACTGAGTAGTCCCCTAGGCTACTCCTAGAACACAAGATTTCTGCATAAAATCCACTTAAAGTAGCATCTGGAGCATAATTCATAGCTATGTTACTTCATATATTTTGACATATATATTCCACACATATTTGGGTACATATATATGTGTGCAAATGCACATATATGTGCATGCATGTGGAGGCCCAAGCCTGACACTGGAAATCCTCCTCCACTCTTACACCTTACTCATTGAAGCATGCTCTCAATCAAACCCACAATTCACAAGTCTGGCTAGCCTGCTTGCTGCAAGGCAGGGGGCTGCTATGCATGCCTGGTGTTCTGGGGATCTGAACTCCACTTTGCTTACTTGTATCAAGAGTATTAACTGTTGAACTATCTTTCCAGGCCTTATTTCATGTGTTTTTCTAAATATAATGGCTCTTTTCTCATTTTTAAAAGCTATGAAGAAGTTTATCCTTCATAAGGATATATTGATCCTTTATAAGCCCTGATACTGAACACAAATGTCAGTTAAAAGGATCCCCTTTATGAATCCCAAAATATTTTCAAGAAAGTCATTGAAATTATTGTTTGACTTTTTTCAGAAACAGATGTACAGATATGTTTTTCTATCATATATGTGCAAACATGGGAACATATGCATTAGTTCTGTGTCAAAAATTTGTATGAGAAAACTACTACATTCATGAACTCAGAGCAAGTGTGGTTGTCTCCATGATGCCTGTACAAAATCAAATCTGCCAACCTGAATGAAGGGGAGGGTTTCAGGAGCCACCAACCCTAACTGCAGAGCTATGAACAGTTGATATTTTCATGGAGAGGGAGAGTAAGTTTTCTTTAAGTGTGTGATTCATGCTATGTCAGTCATACTCCAATAAGGGACCCCATGCTCAGAGGTATATGGATACCACAAATTGGAGTTGGGTTATTAAATCTTATTTTTTAAAAAGAGAGGACACGATGTTAGAGATATGGAGCTGTGGTCACAGCCAGCGGTGGCCACTCCTCCATTCTCACGGGTGCCCGCTCCTTCATTCTCACCGGCATTGAGGCTGCTCCTCCACTCACCCTGGGCTGAGGCTGCTCTTCTGCCTTCCCTGGGCTGAGGCTACTCTTCTGCCTGCCCGGTGCCACCTTCTGTCGTCACTGCTTCTGCCTGGTCCCAGACGCCAGAGGGTCCTGGACCCCAGGGCTGGTGAGGAGACTGTCAGTGGAGCCACATTCCTACACAGGAGACCAGGTTCAGTGACACAGATCTGGTTTACTGCAGGAAGGCACACACTTATATAGGGGTAGTGGTCCAATCACAGCACAGCAAGTAGGATACCTTATTAGCATAATAGGTTTAGTGTCCTATCACAGTACAGCAAGTAGGATACTTTATTAGCATAACAGACTTAGCATCCTAATAGCAAAACAGACTTAATGTCCTATCACAGAATAGCAGATAGCATGCCTCATTAGCATAATAGGTTTCAGATTACAGAGCCTGGATTCCTGGAAATCACGTGACCCTGACTCTTGCAATATCTAAGTGTTGCAATTTGGAATTCCAAGGGTGGTGATTAGGGACTGGCGAGCTCTAAGCATCAGCCTCATGATCTGCCAATGGGAGCAAATGTCACAAGGCATTTCTTGTGGCTCTAGTGGTTGGGCTGTTGCCTTGGGCCTGCTGTATGTCTGTCAATAAGACTTTCACCCTAGGCTCAAGCCTGTCTCCCACATAGAGCAGGGTTGGATTTTGGAGAAGCTGGAAGTGAATATGATCAAAATGCATTGCATGAAATTCTCAGGGAAAATAAAAACACTTATCACTAATAGAAATTTTCTTAGAACATGTCAAGTTTATGATGACTCTCTGCCTTTCAAAAGACATCAGTTTCTGCCTGTGATCTAGTCAATCCTGATTATTTATCACCTTTGGGCCAAGTGACTGTTAAAATTTCTGCACATCTCATGCCCTTTTATAAAGAAAATATTTCCCTGGCTCCCCCTTGGTTGTAGAGTATGGTCTAAGTTTCTTAATACTTTTAAAAAAGATTTTTAAATTTAGTTATAAATTCTTATAACAGTGGACTTTTATGCTGGGCTATTATTTGTCAATGTGTAACAGACACTATGACTATTTTCTGTAATCATAACAATTTATGTCCTCTTCCTCATGTCACATCTGACTTTAAGAATATCCCTTCTAACAGTACTTCTAAGAAATAGTCCATAAGAAAATACAGTGTATTGGCAAGAACATTAGGAAACAATGTATCATGGTCATTTGTTGAGGCTATCAAAGGTACATTAACTGTTCAAGTCTGAGAATCCTAGAGGAATAAACCCAGTTGCCTTAAGCCAGTTTCCCCACACATATAACCATGAAGCACTTCCTTATCAAGCACTTATCAATATCAGAAGAATAACTCTTCAGATTCCAATTTGAGAAACATTTCTGCAGAAAGCCTAGAAAGTACTATCACATTTCCCTTACCTCATAAATGTAACCACTTCCCCTTTCCTCCCTGCTCCAGTCTTTAAGGTCATCAATATGTCTTCTGCTTATTATTTGTGTGGACATGTAACTCTTTATGTGGATGGTGAGTTTATTTAAAGTAGTTCTTTTCTTTTTTCTGTCACCCTGTATCACCTGACACAGAGCAAGTGGATGACTAGTGATTACATTTCTATTTCATAAATTTAATGAAACTTCATTGAGATCCCCAACTATTTGGATGAGTTTCAAATAGTCAATTCACTGACATAATTTAAACAGAAAATGATTTTTTAAATATTACTAAATAGCTTTATTAGACTGAAAATTCAGAGTCAGGAATGAGCTGTCAAAGCCATTCTGCTGATCCAAGCTGCCCAAGGAAGCACATTACTGTCCTGTAACAAGAATCCCTGGCTGGATCACTGCCCCACAGATCTGTGGCCAGGATATAGCCACTGCCCACACCACTAGCCACTGTACCAAAGAAACCATGATGATGAGAAAAGTACCTCTAGTATTGCCTAATTCAGAGCTGTAGGAAAAATCTTAGGCCAGTCAGACCTGCCACCATCCACTTCAAATATGATAACAGAACACTTCAAACTAGGCTGAGATTGTTGAATAACTCTAAACACATAGGAAGGAAAAGATTATCTTCCAGACCTTGTTCACAAACATACTCATATGGGTCTGGAGAGATGCCTCTGCAGTTAAGACCATTTGACACTGTTCCAGAGAGGCCAAGTTCAGTTTCCAGCACTTAGGTATAGCAGCTCACAGCTACCTCTGACTCTAGCTCTAGGGGATCAGATACCCTCTTATGGCCTCCAAGGAGATCTACTTGCATGCACATATGCTCCCATGCATATGCATACACATAAATAAAAATAAATCTTACAAAATGAATAAACACAGGTGTATAGGCAAAGCTATCCTTCTCCTCCCAAACTTCAGTTACATGTGACTGGTGAAATATGACTATTATGTGAAATCACTTCAGTTGGGAGTACAGGAAATGTACCCTTAGGGGTCTTTGCTCTATTGTGGAGAAAGGAAAGTCACATAGGACAAAGGTAAAATGGATGTTGGAACCACAGTACTGAGAGCAGATATCTCAGTGTCCTTCCTTACCCAGCTGCCCTCTGGCTTTTTGTGTTTGATATGCTGCCTCTGTGCCTCCTTCTTGAGGATTTTGCATCTTCATTCAACAGTGAGAGTTCTACTTCCACCTGGAGGAATTTTATACAAAATAGTAAGAAGCAAGGACTTGCTCTCTAATAGAAAAAGAGAGGTTGAGCTAATGTTTCATGAAAACATGCTAAATGCTAGCAACAGTACTGGATTTATTCCTAAGGGAAACTTTAATTGGTATGCCTTGACAGTGTGATATATATCTATATCTATATATATCTATATATCTATATCTATCTATATCTATCTATATTTATCTATCTATATCTATCTATCTATCTATCTATCTATCTATCTATCTATCTATCGTCTATCTATATCCCAATTTCACTAAGGATAAAAATGAGGGGCTTTGAATAATTATGCAGCAAAGCTCATATGTTCTGTAATTTTGAATCCTGTGTTCTTAATGTTGAGTAGTGAACAATGGCTAACAATTTGAATCAAATCAAACCATATTCACACATTTAGCCTAGAAAATAAAAGCAGAGATTTGTAGCACAGTGTGAAAAGACTGCCATTACTATTTCTTCAGTGGGGACTGTTTGGATGAACAGCACAGCTTCACTGAGGCAAAGAATTAGTTCTTACTTATTGAAAAGTGACTAACCATCTCCCCTGAACTGCAGCATCCACTGCCACTTCTGATTTCTGGAGTCTCCGAGGCTTCATATTGTTGGATAATCAGACCAGAAAGAATGCCTGCTCATTATTCAGCACCGAGCAAATTCCTATGGTCTTCCAGCATACTGCTCAGCTTTCTCACCTGTGCCGCCCTTACATAGGAAATATCCACTCTCTGTAGCAAAAATCTAATTAAGTGAAATGCTTCCCAATACAATCTGCCATGTTATGAATCTGCTCATCTATGTTTCTAGATTATACTAAACACCAATAAAGTAGATATTGAATTGCAGATATTGAACAGTGGATTATTTCTCTTTGAAATGCCATTCCTGGGTCAGTTGAAAGAAATATGTACAAGAAATGTCTTTTGAATCATAAAACCTATTTTAACAGATTAGATTTAGTTCCCAAGGATACAAAGGTTTGGAAATCATTTAACAAGCCCAGCTATGTGTTTTGACTTTATTTTATTTTACTTACAGACTTTACTCATAGTATAGTAACTGAATCATAAATTAATGCAATAAAAATAAATGGCTCTTTATAGCAAAATAAACTTTTGGTGAAATGTAATCATTTAAGGATGTGTACTTGCTAATTAAATGTAAACTATAACATGAAAGTCTTTCATCTTATTTTAAAGCCCCAGATTTACAGCTAACATTGCATGTCCTATACCATGCTATCAGATTATATCAAGTAAATGTGACAACCATGATTTTCACTCTTTCCATAAGTTAAATGACAAATTTCAAAGGACTTTACTATTCTAACTTTCTTGACATATCTGCCTCAAAAAATAATCATACCATTGCCAAATGTCTTTGAATATATACATATATATATCTCAATTTTCAATAGTAAATCTAAAACAAATAATTTAGCATGTTTGGACATTTTCAGATATATGTTTTTATCCCTCTGTAATGTTGATAAGCACACTATCCTGCCTGATAAGCACTTGGGTTTAATAAATTTAATTAATATAATATTTAAGCCCCACTCTATGCACTTTTTAAGGGCTAAAGATAATCAGATTGATGAACAAAGCCATTATACATCTGAGTTTGTACAGAAATAAGAGGCTTACTAAAAATAATAGCTATAATTCTTTTTAATTGTGTCAGAACTATAAGGACTAAATTCAAAGGACACAAGAGCGTGTAGGTGGTGTTAGCACAGTTCAGGCAAGCAGAAAGTGATTGTCACCTGCAAGGTCTCCCTTTTAGCTCAGCATTCAGGATGAGGAAGGGTTGGAATGAGTGGGATGTGGATGGAGAACAGTGTGAGAAAAAGAATGGCTGGAGGCCAGAGGCCCTGCACTTCATGTCCATGGGCAGGAATGGGCAGATTCAAATTCACATAGAACTTTGAGAGATACTTTGAAGGCTTAGAAGAAACTCAGCAGTCTGACTTTTCTTAACCTTTATTGAACATGTATTATTTGTTGAGTACTGTGGTATCATTAATAGAAAATGCTAATGAGAAGTCTTTTAGTTACAGTGGTCTTTGAGAATAGAATTATCAAATACATTACATAGGAAATGAAAAATTTCTTCCTGAATTTTTTTAATAACCTTGTTTTTTTCTGGTCAGAGAGTACTTTTGGGAATTAACAAGTAATTCAATTTCTGATTCTGGCTATTATTTAGAGAGAGTAGTGGTCATTTTGTTTTATTATAGTCAGTGTAGAAACTAGGCTTGCAAGAAGACAGTTTGTCTGTAAGACCACTTAGGATTTTCTATTCAATTGCCCCATGACCGGTATTATCCCTCAATATTAGTACCTTTAAGTGTGGACTGCCCTCAAGGAGAATCCGTTCCTAGGGTGTAGACTGAAGTAGCAAAAGGAACTCAGATTTCTATAGCACACAGTGAATATAACAACAAACCTCTTTTCTTCTTGTTAGCCTTTCCAAGGAACCCCATCCTTATCTGTTTACACAGGCTCAGAGTGCCGCAGTCACTCAAAGTTAACTGACATGGAAATGGGAACATAATGCCTAGATCCCTGGCAAGACTGTGACTAATTTTCTTTTCTGTAACTTCTACCTTTTTAAATATTAAGCTTTGGAGCATAGAAGGGGCTTCATTTAATTGTCAGATTAATCACTGGCCTCAACACATGGCCTATTCTGTCACAACTGTCAACTCTCTGTGCTATTCATTTCTTATGTCCAGGTCCAGAAAATGATTAATGTTCATAGCATAAAAGGTATTCATTTTTAACACTGCTAGTGTCATTGCATGTAGAGAATATTTGTTAATATAGGCGCTGTGTTTAAAAAATGAGTGATTACAGGTAAAGTCTCATACTGAAGACAATTTAGGAAAATTAATCTCTGATATCTATCTATATATATGGGAATGCTATATAATCCTATAATAGATATTGATAATCTGAATCAAACCTTTCTTTCCTGTCACACAGGTTGAAGGAGAAATAAATGTAGATATTTAAGCTTTCATTATATAAATAATAGCATTCAAAATGTATTCAGCACTAATTTAACATTTTTATTTTATCATTTAATTTTATTTTTTAAGACAGGGTCACCTTGTTCCCAGCTGGCCTGGAACTCGCTATGTAGACCATGCTGACCTTGAATTCACAGAGATCCGCCTGCCTCTGCCTCCAGAGTGCTAGGATTAAAGGCATGTACCACCATGTCTGGCTTTAATATTTTTAAAATTGATAATTTTTGTAAAGTATTGAAAACCCATGGCTATGTTGTATGTGGCTGACCAAACCATGAACCCCTCAGAAATGAACTATAGAGAAAGAGATACTTATTCAGTGTTACTCAAAGTCTATAGTAGCAGTTTCCTCCCACAAGAATTGAATAAAAGAGATACACACCTATAACCACAGAAACCTAACAAGACAGTGTGGGGTAGTTGAAGGGGTGGGAGTGGCTGTGGGGGTTATCTGTAAGTTGTGAGTCAATATGATAAATTGGATTCTTTTGTTAGTTTTCATCTTTTTTAATTAAAGATTTGCTAAAAACTACCTGGAAAGTGAAAGTGCTTGAAGGGAACACTGGCACCTTACCTGGAAGCGCCTTCTCATCCTTCTGTTAGAATTGTTCTCCCTGTTGCTTTAAGATAGCTAACAGGAAGAGGCTCCACTGTCCCATCCTTAAGCAGTCCTTTTGGACACAAAAAGGAGCAGGACCTGGCCTCACTGCAATGTTGAATGAGCAGATGAGCATGTCCTCACCAGGAACTAAAAGACTCCCCGACCAGGGGCCCAGGATAATATAATTATGAAAGACAGCAAGCAAAAGAAGTTATTGCGAATGATCCAAAATACTGAGTGAGGAGTATGTACAAGATTTTCATCACATAGCTTAAAAAATGAGTGAAAGTTTGGCTCAACCAATATCTATTTAAAAATTAAATGGGTTCCTCAATGTGGAAGTGAATTCAGTTCCAGTGGAAGTGCTTTTGAAAAGCCTAGATACTTTCCCAACAGAGGCACTGGAATAGGCCTCAGCTTTCACTGGGCAAGGGAGCACTATATTAGGATGTTTTATAGTTCTAAGGGTCTGTAGTTCTAAGAATATACAGGAAAATTTTTCCAGTACTGCATTGAATTCATTTCTTAGTATTCTGCTTGAACTTGTGAAATTTTTTCATGCTAAAATGGAGTTCTACTGTAGGGCTGGTTTTTTTGGATATGAATTCTTCCAGATTATTTATGTCATGGAAGATATTTCCTTCCCCTTCAATTGTGATAGACATTTTGGCTGGGTAAAGTAATCTGGGTTGGCATCTATGGTCATTGAGAACTGGGGATACTTTGGTCCAGGCTCTTCTGGCTTTCATAGTCTGCAATGAAAAGTCAGCTGTAATTCTGATGGGTTTTCCTTTATATGTGACTTGTTATTTTTCTTTTACAGCTTTCAGCATTGTCTCTTTGTTCTGTACGTTTACTGTTTTTACTAATGCTGTGTGTGGAGAGTTTCTTTTCTGGTCCTGTCTCTTTGGTGTTCTATGTCCTTCTTATATTTGTATGGGCATGTCTTTCTTTAATTTTGGTAAATTTCCTTCTACAGTTCTGTTGAGGATCTGGTCCATGCCATTATCTTGGGA
>NW_008348089.1:4227397-4231792 GCF_000622305.1 Nannospalax galili | reverse complement strand
TTATGAATTCATTCAGAAGTTCATCCCTATCGTCCTTCAGTTCTTTGATTTCTTTGTTTGTGTGTTCTTTAAATTTACTGAATTATTTTATCAAGTTTATAATTGTTCTTTTGAGTTCCATGTCCTGTGTTATATCTAGGGAGTTCTCATTGTACTACTCTAGAGGACTATTGGTACTTGGTGGGGATATATTATTTCTGTTTTTCGTGTTACTATTTCTTCACTGCAACTTTGGCTTGTGAATTTCTTTTGTAGTTCCTGATTCTTGTGTGAGACTCAAGCCTTCCTTTGTTGAGTTTAGATATGCTTCTTTTTATAAACTTTATGTGCCTTTGTGGCTTACTTGTTGGGCATGAAAAGCTGGTTGGTCTAGGCTTCAGATTTTCTCTTTTGATTTTATATTGAAGTAGCCAAATTGCCATAATCAGGTGCCAAGGATCTGAGTGTAATTGTGACTAGTAATAATCAGATACATAGAGATTAAAGACACATGTGCAAATATTTAAGCATTAGTAACATTATAGGAAACAGCATATTTTAAAATGAAATGGAGATCTCCTTTAAAGGTTAAAAACTCATTCAATTTTATGTCTTACAGGGTTTATACTGAGTTCAATATTGTATAACTGTATTAATTCAACTGCGAACCTAAAATTTTTCAGTAACTTTTGAAAGAGATGTATCCTTGCTCTGGAAATTATTACTGAATATGTTAAAGCTGTAATGAAATGCTTCTTCTAATCATGTGGCTATTAAATTTTTTTAAAAATGGAGTTTCTCTCCCATTTGCACCCATATTTCCTTATTTCAGCTAGTCATTATGGTTTGCCCCAACCCAGTCACCTCCTTCAGAACTTTCTCCTCCACACCTATCTGCTTAAACCTTACCAGTGAATCCCCTATGTTCCTAATGTTTGCTTCCTCACACATCACCTCTTAATGACTTTTGCAGATTGAACTGTGTTTCCTTAACACTTATAACCATTTTTCCAAATAGAGTCTTAGAACAAAATCGTTAAGCTTATGAGGTCATAAATGTGTTGCACTGACCCACTATGAGCAGTGCTAAAAGAGGAAGGGAAGCCAGGGATGCTGTGAGCACAGACCATATGAGGACTCAGTGACAGCTGTTGCTCCTCTGCAGGCCAAGTACAGAGGCCTCAGGGAAAGGCAGACATGCCAAGTGCTTGATCCCAAACTTCCAGCCTCCAGAGCTATAAGGAAACACATTTAGATTATTTATGCTGCTAATTTGTGGTCAAAACCCATGGCCATCCTAGCAGACTGCTACAAAGACCTGCATGTCCCCATGGAGACATAAGATGCACCGACACAATTCCAGAATTAGCATCTAGTGTGTTTATGCCAGGGACATAACACTGTACACACTTGTCCATCCCCAGCCCATCTTTCCCAAATTTTAACGCGCCAGTGCTGGAGGTGAACTAAATTTTCAGCTTAGACCTCTATCACTACAAACATTCTTTTCACCTCAAATCACCTTCCAGCCATCTTTGCTGCTCTGCTAGCAGTTTGAAAAGATGTTTTCATGAACTGTTAAAACTTGTACTCCTTACATGTTTAGAGCGTATTTGTATGATATAGTCTAGTGTTTTCCTATGTCTCTCCATCTCAATTGCTGTTTTCCTTTGTAGTTAAAAATAGAGCCCTTAGTGTCCACTCCGGGACATTCTCACTGAGTAGACTCTGGAGGCCAACAGGATCAATTTAATAAGGGAATCAGGTGACCTGAACAACACAGAGAGCACAAAGTGCATTCGTGCTAGCTTACTAATTGACAGGTGTGCCAGAAATAGCTAAAAGATTACTTATATAAGCAAATGGAAAATTTGGCAATCACACTTTTTGGAATTATGGAATACTACAGCTAAAGCCTTTCAGTTGGAATATATGCAAATTGCAGCACAGAGTTTAAGACTTCTAGTCATAGAACATTTGGAGACTGTCTCCCTTCTAGGGCTCATTAGTGAGTTTCATGTGAAGGCTTCATCAGAATATCATAGGAATTTAATGCTGGTGCCTGTCTTAAAGAAAATCTGCTCTAATCTCTTATTGCATGAGAAAATGTAACTCACACTTGAAAAGCTACGCAGCTCCAAGTGTGTTACTCATACTAGAATCCTTACACTGGAATTCCAAATTTCCAAAAAGCGTTTCTCTCATTCTTTGAAAACTGTCTTTCTATCTTATGTGGAAATTGTTATTACTCTATGTATCAATTTTGAAAACTTCAGGTTTAAAAATTATGTTTCAGCTGCTAAGTGAAAATTGCATATATTAAGTATATAATAAATGTACACATTGTAAAATGTTAAATTTAAAACATTTGTATATTCTTAAAAGTGTAAACATTTCTTTATGCTGAAATTTTTCAAAATCCATTTGTAAGAAAACATGCAGGGCTGAAGAGATGGCTCAGTGGTTAAGAGCACTGGCTGTTCTTGCAGAAAACTCCAGCTTGATTCCCAGCACCCACATGGCAGCTAACAACCATCTGTAACTCCAGTTCCAGGGGATCCAATGTTCTCTTCTGACCTCTGTGGGCATTGCACAACATGGGCACACTTACACACATGCAGGCAATACAATCATACACATAAAATAAAATAAAAATAATAATATTTAAAAAAGAAAAATAAAATAAAAAGTAATAATATTTAAAAAAGAAAACATAAATTGGGACTGTGAGGTTTCAGCACTTACGAGCACATGCTGCTCTTCCAGAGGATCAGAGTTCAAATTCAAGTGACCGTGTCAGGTAGTTCACAACATGACACATATATACTTAATTACAAATAAAAATAGAAAACCACTTAAAATGTTGGCCAGAGTTACAGCTCAGTAGAGCATGTGTCTCCCATGTTCCTAGAACTAGGTTCACTACCCAGAGCTGCTTGATCAAAACTAACTTCAGTGTATCATTGTTATATGGCGTCACTATTACACAATATCACACAGACCCTATTGCACCTATCTAATTTAGTACCCAGTGTCTCCCTTAGCCATGACCCAGACTCCAGTAACTAGCACCCTGATCTTAACTTATTTGAGATGGACACCTTTAGATACTTACATGATGAGATCATGTAGTGCTTGTGATTCTGTGCCTGTTTCACAAAGGATAATGATCCAGCTCCAAGAATCCTGTCACAAAATAGCAGGATTTCATTCTTTTTCTGACAGGGTAGTACTCCACTGTGGTTATGTGCCACATTTATTCACCCATTCATCTATGTTTATTTTTGTTCCTATTGTTTTTTTCTGTGTTACCCTGACTTTTTCATAGTTTCATAAACTTAAAGTCTTTAGTACCATTTGTTGAATTTTATAATTATTAAGAGAATAGTAGATTTATCTATAAGAACTCAAACATAGACAGTTTATTGTTTAAAATAATTGAAAGAGAAGAAGTAAACATTTCTAAATTCACAAGACCATCAGACATCAAGCTTCTTATAGTATACTCTGACAATCTGAGCTACAGCCTCCATCCTCAAAGCCAGTGATCATCTGAATCTCCAACTAAGGCATCCTCATTTTATATAGGTAAGAAGGAATGGGTAGACAAAAAAGGTTTGTGACAGACACCTCCGTCTCCTCTATGAATTTCCAATGAGAATTAGCTTTACTCAGTCCTCATCAGTCTGAAGGCTGATGTTGTCATCTCAGTAGAACAATTGTGCTTTGTACGAACAAGAAAATCTAGACTGAAAATCTGCTGTGTATGGTCTTTGCTAATCTGAATGTCACTATTTTTTGTTTCTTTGGAACTGTTTTCATCAATGGTTAGCTATATACTTTTTAATTAATATATGTTTAACTACAGTGCATAATACAGGAATGGGTTGGAGATTTTACTGAAGAAAATGGAGAAATGGAAAAATATGTATTTGTTTTATTGCTAAAATACATTCATCTAAAAACTGAGAGTAAAAATGCCATGTTTGTGTTGCAAACCTAAAATCAGAGCATGTAGCACAAAAATTCTCCTTCCCTTACATGTAAAAATCAAAGGCCCTCAGTCTGGAAACTGAATACAAAGAGAGAAAGAAGCATTGCCAAAGACCTTGGGTGCAGAAATGTCATTTGGCCTGTTGTTCAGATGTTTTTCTTATATAGTATCCTCTCTTGTCTATCTATCATCTATCTATCTATCTATCTATCTATCTATCTATGCATATATTTACCTATCCATCCACTCATCCATCATCTATCCACTCATCCTTCCATCCACCCATATACCCACTTACCTATAATCTGTTCATCCACCAACCTCTCACCCATCCATTGATTTATCATTTCCTATCTATCATCTATCTATCTATCTATCTATCATCTATCTATCATCTGTCTCATATCACATATCTATATCTA
>NW_008348089.1:4220196-4227209 GCF_000622305.1 Nannospalax galili | reverse complement strand
GCTTTAGAATATAGATATTATAACTTTATAACATTTCAAGCTTCTTTTCAAATGATTTTTCCCAAAGATATATTGATATTTAGATTTTATTTTTTGTATTTCTTTTATTAATTGTTTATTTAGTAACCACAGGATTTGAAGAGGTATTTCATTAGAGAATTAACATATTCAATAACAATTTACAGAGCAAAGATGCGTCTCTTTGAAAATTGGCTCTAAAATTTTTGGTTCACCTTTGAATTAATACAGTTATAAAATATTGAACTCAGTATAAGCTCTACAAAACATAAAACTGAATGAGGTTTTAACCTTTAAAAAAGATCTCCTTTTAATTTTAAAATATACTGTTTTGTACAGAAAAACTCATTTTAAAAAATATTTTATTTATTATTTTTATTTCTTATGTGTATGAGTGTGTATTGCCTGCATGTGTGTGAGTGCACTCCAGTTGTGCAATGCCTCAGAGATCAGAAGTGGGCTTCAGATTCCCCTGGAACTGTACTTAAGGATGGTTCGTAGTCTCCACGTTGGGGCTGGGAATGAAACCCAGGTCTTCTGCAAGAGCAGTTAGTGCTCTTAACCACTGAGCCACCTGTCCAGCCAGAAAAACTCGTTTTTAATGCTACTAACACTTAGATGTTTGCACATGCGTCTCTAATCTCTATGTATCTGATTATTACTAGTCACAGTTGGTTACTTTCTGAGATCCTTGGCATCTGAGCATGGATATAAAATCATCAGGTAGATTTCAATGGTAATTTTTTTCACCTCTACTAATTAATATGAAGCATTTTTCATGCGTCTTCCTCAAATATAACTCACTTTTTAAATTTGTTGATTTTTTTGTATTTCATACAGAACATCCCAAACAATCTTATTCATCTATATACCCGTATCCCAAATGACACCCTCCCATAGCCTACCCCCTTACTGGAGCCAATATACTCTGTCATCCCTGTTACTGTCCACTGTGTTATCAGCACCCCAGCCATTCCCCAGTGCTTGTCCATCTGCTGAATCTAGTCAGCCTATCTAGAGATCCTTGTTTTAGGAAGATCAGCTCTTCCTCATCCAGCAGCAATCAGTTGCCAATATTCCTTAGCTAAGACTGGGATCTGCTGTTCATTTTCCCAGTTCTATGCTGTGTTACTGTCTGGGAGTCTCTTGGGCCACCCTGGCCAACAACTCAAAGGAAGCTATCTCCTGTCTGGCATTGTTTCTTGTTATGTAGCCTTTAGCCACACATATGGATTCTTAAAGAATTATATTGATCCCTTTAATCTTTGGTTATACTTTCCTTTTGGGGGTTTAAGACCATTGAGTTGGCCCAGAAAAACCAATTTATTTTTACATTTGAGGGTCTGTTCCTTAAGGGTTACATGGCCTTGGGAGGAGCCCCTGGCTCCTTCTTTTACGAGTTCCATCTAGGTGAAGATAAGTCAAAAGTCCTGCTTGACCGTGGATAGCTTCACTTGGAAGCATGGAGGAAATGTTTACTCTGTGTTGAACCTCCTCTTTGCACACTGGGCACTAGTTCAAGTCCATTGGTGGATCTTCAAGGCCTCTGATCAAAAGGACAGGTGACACACCACTGTTACAGGACATTTTGAGAGATGTTCATAGTCCCCAGGAACTTAGTCGACCTAGGAGGGCAAGGAGCAAAAACTGTCCTTCAAGTCCCTCTGACCACATTAGCATAGGCCTCAAAGTATGTCTGTTAAACATCTAAGAAAGTTAGTTCCACCAGTCTGATACTTTTAAATACCATGTGCCATGTAGGTAAAGCTTGGGCAAAGACCAAATGTGCTCAGATAAACTTTGCCTAGATATATTTTATGTTCCTTGAGCTAGTTATATGTATAATTTGTCAGTAGGTTGTTCAATGAACATGGTTCCCTCTGGTTTTTTAAAAGTAGCTAGGCATTATTTATCTCTCTCATTGTCTAACTGTTCCACAGTGTTTATTTTTTAAATGCATTCATTTTGGGACGTACCATGTGATTCAGCTATTCTGTTCCCAGACATGTACCCAAAGGTTTCTGTTTCCTACTACAGGGATACTTGTCCATCCATATTCA
Organism: Nannospalax galili; assembly: GCF_000622305.1. Lineage (NCBI taxonomy): Eukaryota > Metazoa > Chordata > Mammalia > Rodentia > Spalacidae > Nannospalax > Nannospalax galili. The sequence goes on along the minus strand of NW_008348089.1, from coordinate 4,225,131 downwards.
CTGCTGCTTTATTCACAGTATCCAGGGAAGACAATCAGCATAGATGTCCATCAACTGATGAATGCTAATGAAAATATCAAATATATACACAATAGATATTCTGCAAAGAAACATGAAATTATGGAACTGGTTGGAAAGCAGAAATAGAATATAAATAAAAATGAGTTAACCCAGCCTCAGAAAGATACACTGTGTCTTTCTTATGTGGATCCTAGGTTCCAATTTTTGTATATGTGTAGTTATGTGAGAGTGAGTGTGCGTGTGGGTCAGGAAACAAAAAAGAGATCCATAAAAGAGGAAAAAGGAGGTAAGGGGGTTAATCGAAAACGTGGTGTGCAGTGGAAAGGAAAATCTGGGGGATAAGCTTCCTAGGGCAGTGGACTTGGGGACAAGGAGGAGGATCTGCCAATGCAGTATTCAGGAAAATAAGGAAATCTGCTGTACAGAGTGCTGATTGAAGCAAACACATACAATAAATAAAGGGTCTTTTTTTTTTTCTTGTCTGTCTTTTTTTCTATAAGGAGCACAATTTTAAGTCTTTTAAATTATGAACGCTTATAGAACAGAGGATAGAAATGACCATGTCCTTAAGGAGGTATAGAGGCTGTCCTGCTGGAAGGCCTTGCCATAGGCCTGGCCCTAAAGGTTTCTGTCCTTTGTGAAGGGAGGGTGGAGGTGGGCCTTCTTCTGGAAGAGTGACTTTACAGGCAGTCACATCCACCCCTGACAATCCATTTGTTCAAGGTGGTGAATATTCTGAGTGTTTTATCCTTTGTATAGCCAGACTGTTCAGACCTGATCATAGAAGCTGGAGAGATTAAACATTTTATACTTTTTGATCCTATATTAAGTTGTATCCACTGAACCAAATATTTCATTAAACATCAGTATTTTTCTGGAGCATTGATAAATGACTAGTGAGCTTATTCATGAAGGCCTTTGTTTGATCACTTTTCCATGAAGAACAGGTATAATAGTATTTTACTTTGGCTGTTAAGGAAATCCAGTAATTTATATAAACTATCAAATATATGAGTAAAATCTGTTAATTTAATTTATCAAACTCTCCTGACCAGAATGGAGATAGTAATATGCACTGCAATTTTCCACTCTATTTGAATTTTAATTAATTTTAATTTCAAAATAACTTCAAAATTATGCAGGACTACATGAGGCCATTTCCATTCACATATAATGTACTTTGAACACACTCTCCCCATATGCCACTCCCCTTCCTCTTTCTGCCCTTTTGAGGTGTTGCATTTTTTATTATGATTTTTTAAACACAATATTCTTTCCAAACTCGTTTCATACAATATGGCAGCCAATGATTCATGTACATTTTAGTATTTACAACTGGACTTTTTGGTGAAACAAAACTTCTAATTTTGTAAATGTGTTAGTTACTTTTCTAGTTCTGTGATAAAACATGAGGCAAGTTAAGAAGGCAGAGTTCATTTAGCTCATGGTTCCAGAGACATAAGATTCCATCATGGTGGGGAGGCATGGCGGGAGGCAGGTGGGGCAGGAAGCTGAGAGCCCACATCTTCAAACAGGCACAGGAAACAGAGAGCAACACTGTACATGTTGCAAGGCTATGAACTCTCCAAGCCCACCCCTGGTGATATACTTCCTCTAACAAGGCCAGGCCTCCTAAAGGTTCTGTGCACCTGACCAAACTGACACCAACTGATCAAGTATTGAAACACTTGAACCTAGTGGACCACTTTTCATTCGAACCATCACAGTGAGTAGTATATTGAAAAGAATGCTTTGAAGAGTTACATATGTTTTATGTATTGACCTGAGTCATGTTTACAAAATTTTTATATATCACAATTTTAGATATGTCCAAAGGCTTATGTAAATTAATGTATCTATAAATTTAAGATACATGCATTTTATAGTTTTTATATTATTTCTCAATGATCAATTAAAATATATTAAGTATTATTTCTTGGGTAGTTAGCTTTTATTATACAATGGATGGCATATTACAATTGGTTTCTTAGAAAGAATTGGGTCTTTTTATTTTTAATTTTTGTATTTGGATACCTACAGAAGCTTCATAAAAACTGATGATTAGAACATGGAAAAATCATTAAAACAGAAAAGTGGTGCTTTTCATCGCCATTGTTTTACAGACATAGAATGACAATTTGCTGTGTTCACCCATGGTCCTTGTCCTTGAAGAGCTCCTAGGAATGCTACCACATACATATAGCTATTGTTTTTCTCTCAATAAGCCTCAGATTCTTGAATTTATAACTTTTTTCAACTCTCCTATTTTTTATTAAATATAAAATTATTCTTTATTTTTGTGTTGGATGTGTGCATGCCATGGAACGTGGGCAGAGGACAGAGGTCAGCATGCAGGAATTAGTTCTTTTGTTCCATCATGTGGGTTCTGAGTATTGGACTCAGGTTGTCAGGCTTGGTGAGAAGCACCTTTGCCCACTAAGTCATTTTGCCAGTTGTGACTATTTTTTGAAAGAATAATTTTGCTAATCCTTAGTCTCTTAGGGTGCTCATATTCTCATCATTATTACTCTTATTTTAGACATAAGGGTTTTGCTTAATCATCAGTGTTTCAAATTAAAGACTATGAAAGGTGTGTTCATTCCATGCATTTCTGTATTTTTACATCTTTACTTAATTTTTCTATAACGTTGTATGAGTTTAAAGGGAACCTTTTCACAATACTGAAGGAAGATCTGTGTTATTTAAAAAGTTACTAAACATTTTGTTTTTATTTCAAATTTAAGCACGTGATTTGATATGAGCAAAATTTCTTCAGAAACAAAGATTTCTTTAAAAGGACTGCTAAGCCCAGTGTGATGGTATACTTTTGTCACCTTAGCACCTGGGGAGTTGAAGCGGGAGGATCATGAATTTGAGCCCAACTTTGAATGAAAACTTATGTGCTGTTCTGTCACAATTTAGAATATACGAGCTACTGTGTTGTCTACCCATGTGATTAAATGGTATGATCTTGAAGTATCCTCAAAATGCATGTCTGGAGTTGAGGAATCATGTCTACAAACTACAGATAGCAGTAGTTTGGTAATGTATGATGAACGTGACATGGAACTCTAAGAAAACAGGAGACTTTCTGCAAAACCCGGCTGAGAGGAGGCTCAGTGGAAACACGTCTTTATCCTACATCAGAATATAAGTTAGTGTTCAAAGAGGAGATTGAGGGTGAGGCTACTAAGGAAATTCCATTAGTGCTACCAGACAGATCAATAAAATATAAGTACCTCTTTTCTAAGATAGTAATAGGGCAATGTGTGATAACTTTCCCAAAATATTTGGAAACTAAATTGATATAAATGCTGATTTTCATTACACAGTTATATTTCCGTTTTCCTGGTGAAGTTTGATGCTACTGTCTATATGAGTGTGTGGTGGAGGAGATCAGTCCACACTGGGTTCTGCCAATGCTGGGCAAGTTCTCTACCAGTGAACTCCACACCTAGTCCTTACTGTGTAGTTATTTAAGCAGTTAATGTGGTATTATTCATTTTATTAAGACCTTTCTTTCATATAAAAATTAATACATAGCATATCTAAAATTATATACATGATAATGTCTAATAATTTATCTGAACTTTCAAGTAACTCCAAAGAAAATGCTTGAAAGCATCATTCAAAATAACTATAAGGCTTACAAAAACATCAGTTATAAAATGAACACTGATCTGAAAGTATTATTTTGACCTACAAAAGTGGCAGTTTCACATGACTCATCTTAGAGATTTAAAACAGCATTATGTCAAAAGATGTATTCCAAAGTGCTAACAAATGAAAACAAGAAGTCTGCAGCTTCCTTACAAAAGATCCTTATTTGAACATCTGAACAAACTAACCTATGGTGTTAAGTCAACTGCTGGAACTATCTGATTACTGAATCAATTTAAAATTAACTATCAAATACATTGTTTTTATTGAAGATGTTTAGCTCTCACTTTAGATAGGTGTTTACATAACTCGATGTCACTGTGTTTAAAAAAAAACATGACTTCAACTCTGATTATCTGTTTTAAAGAAATTTTGACAAAAGAGAATTAGTAGAAGTACTTTTTGTTGGCAACTAAATCCTTGTGTTTTCTTTTCAGTGTTTCTTGATTTTTAGCAAACAATCAGTGGAAGTTCATCCTTGTAAATGGCCTTCTGTGGCATGATTTTGTATTATAATATTAAATTTATACAATATCACATATACCCTGACCTTAAGGTAGAGTGTTGGTGGAAAGAAGTAAGAGTAACGGTAAGGGCATGCCTTCCTTTATCTTCATGTAAATATGTAGAGGTAATCTCAAAACACTTTTAAAACATCTTTCAAGCTGATAAGAAGTTTCTCCAGTAAAATGTTGCTAGATGATGGCAGATTTGTGTGATATCTCTCTCCCTCTCCCTCCCTCCCTCCCTCCCTCCTCTCTCTTTCTTTCTGCCTTGACAGGGTTTTCTTGTAGCCCCAGGTGACCTGGAACTCATTAGATCAGACTGGCCTCAATCTTGCAAAGATGTACCTGTTTCTGCCTCCAGAGTTCCTGGCTATGTGTGATCATTTTAGCACAGACTTTTGCTTCTTGTAATATCCCTTATGAAAATCTTTACACGCAATGATTTTAAAAAATTTTTATGTGGGCAAGGCTTATGATTACTCTATAGTGTTCTCTGTGAGATAGAGGCCAGCCTGGTCTACAAAGCAAGTTCCAGGCCAGATGGGGCTAGAGGGAGACCCTGTCTCAAACAAAAAAACTTGCACTTTTTATGTGGGAAACTATTGTGATTTCAAATTTTAACGTATTTTAATATGTGTGGGATTTATTCTAGTTAGGCAAATTAAATTCATGGTTACATCATTATATTTGTAAACATTCTGATAAAGTTATATATTAGAAAATATTAAAATATTTCAGATATAAATTT
>NW_008348089.1:4219551-4219822 GCF_000622305.1 Nannospalax galili | reverse complement strand
CCTCTTGGGGTAAGTCTATAGCGCAGCTCTCCGCGCCGGGACTCCCTAAGCCTCATTCACCATTCCACTCCACCCCCCACCCCCCTGCCTCTCTATACTCTAGTTTGGACCCTGTGCCATTCCTAGTCTTGGGGCCCCAGACACCTGGGGAACCAATACTGTTTCCTGATCCTTCTCACCCAGAGCAACTCAGGCCCTTTCTTGGGCTCCAGGAGCACCGCTTCTGGTCCTGGCCCTGCCCTCATCCCCCTCTACTTCCCCGGTCCTCCAA
>NW_008348089.1:4158676-4213523 GCF_000622305.1 Nannospalax galili | reverse complement strand
GCAGAGTATGGAGCCTCTAGTGGGAGAGGAAGGCTGTCTATCTGACGAGTTTGTATTCATGCTCAGATGCCGAGGAGCTCAGAAGGTGGGCAACTGTGACCAGTGATAGTCATGTATATAGAGATTGAAATAAATCCATGCAGAGTCTAAATGTCAATTGCTTTGGAATGAATTCTTCTGTATGAAAAAAAAATAATGATTAAAAAACAAACAAACAAACAAACAAAAATATTAGTATTGATTTGAGAATTTCATAGACTTTGATCATATTCAGACCCTCCTCTTGTCCACCTCTACCTTGCTATCTTTTCACTTTATGTCCTATTATTACTTGTCTTTATTTTTAAGAGCCTATTGAGTCTAGTCTGTGTTTTCAAGTGCTCTTGAGTGCAGATCCATCCCTTGGAGTCTGGTCAACCCACCAGGCATCACATCAGTGAGGAAAACTGATTCTCCCACTCACAGCATCTATCAATTATCAATAGAGTCTCATCTAGGACTGGGACTCTCTGTCCTACTACAGAGACACCTGCTCATCTATGTTCATTGGTGCTCTATTCATAAGAGCCAGGAAATGGTAACAAACTAAATGTCTATCAGCTGATGACTGGATAATGATAGTATGGTGCATTCACACATGGAATATTAATCAGCTGTTAAGAAAAATAGAATTCACAAGTAAAAGAAATTAGCCATCCTAAATAAGGCAACCAAGACCCAGAAAGACAAATGTCACATGTTCTCTGTCATAAGTGAATGCTAGCTTTCAATCTTTAAATAGGTGTGTTTGAATTGGAATATTCTTAGAGATTAGAAAATGACTAAGGTGCTATGGGGTGATTCATGAAAAGGGAGATGGAATTCAGTAATAATAATGGGAAAGGGAAATAATAGAGCAGGTTTAAAGGAGTGGGGGATGGGAAGGTGGGACAGAAGAGGTAATAAGAGGAGGGATGACTAACATTAAATGCCCTTTGAAGGAGTCATATGGAAACCTACTATCAAAGCTTCTTTCAATATATGTATTTTCAATATGAACAGTTTAGAGGTATTTACCCTATAGCAGGGTTTTAGGCATCTAATAGACACCACAGGGTAGCAAATCAAGAACCGATGCCAGGAATAGACTCCCTCTTTTGGAGTTTTTGAACAGAGAGAGCACATGAATCCTCAAACAATACCAGCTATTACCACTGTACTTGGTTACCCACCAATACTTGATGGTAAGACTCTGTTGTTGAAAACACTACATACCTGAATCACAGAACACGCAAAAAGAATCAAGATGGCACTGACCTTGAAGCTACATCTCTGCCAGCTAGCTTTCACAGCACTAGAAGGTGCTTCGCATGTTACTAGTAGCAACGAAAGGTGATCATCAACCTTACCAGTTGTGAGCCATGTGAGTTACAATAGCAAGCGCTTTTGCATAATATGCCACTAGGTGGCGCAGATCTTATGGGAGTAACCAACCACCTTCTTATTGGGTACAAGGTCCACTTCATAAGATGGAGCCCATACCTGACATTGATATCAGGCCTAGGAACATGTGGCTAGACAGATATCAGACCATCGGGAGCATCTACTACTACCATTCTGCTAAATTTATATAATATTAAACTGACTTAAAATGACTTAGTGTCTTATAGTATGTTTTCAAAAAATTTAGGCTTCATTTTAATGTGTAGTTAGTCCAAATGCAGTAGACAACAAATCAGGTACAAAATATGACCCTTGTGGAAGTGTCTTCCACTGGAGAATTACTTTTCACTCTTGAGGCTTGGAAGTGAATTCTTGATCTGGTGACTTAAGCCATATCACCATTTTGAGAGATAATCTAAAGGCCATTTGCTTTTCTACAAGAGTGAATTATGTGAAACTGAGAGCCTGACTAGCACCGTGGAACACGATGTCATCCATTTTTTCCAGTGTCCAAAGACCATGCTTTAAGTTCTATTTTAAATTCAAGCTGCAGGTAGTTTTCTCTGAGTCCTTTTTTCTCTACTATTGACACAGTTGACACCAAACTAAAAGCTTCTCAGCTCTACCAATGAAACCTAAATACACACGTCACTGATATTATCTCTAGGAAATATGGCTTTCTTTGCACAGAGACAGACAGATGGAGCTATCACCAAAACAAGGGTCAGAAGACTGATAACCATAAGGCTCTAAGATTCTGTCATGATTGTAAATTATCCTGGGATTCCTTGAAGCTTAAAATACCAGAAATAGGGGTAGGAGAGAAGACTCACTTGTTTAAGAGCTCTGGCTGCTCTTACAGAGGACCTGTGTTCAATTCCCACCACCCACATGGCAGCTAACTAACATCTGTAACTCCAGTTCCTTGAGAAACCGATGCCCTCTTCTGACCGCCATTGGCATTTCATGACATGGGCGCACTTACATGCAGGCAGGCAATACACTCATAAAATAAAATAAAAGTACTAAATAAAATATTTTTACAATTCCAGAAATATACTTATGTTTAATTTGCTCATAATAATTTTTCATGACTCCATCATGAAATTGTAGAAATGAAATCTAGTTAACATTTATTTTCTTTTAAGAATTACAATTTCATTTATTTTTGTCAATGCATATTTGGTAAAAATTAACATGGACAAAGAAATACAAGTTAATTTCTTTTTAAATCTAAGTGAGTATTCCGACCCAAAATAAAATTTTTTACTTTGAGTGCTATGTTTAAAAATACACTCCATTTAAAGACAGCCCTGGAAGAACTGATCTCCATCCTTCCAGCACTGCTGTGATCATTGTGAGAAGAGGTCTTCCTGGGGGTTTGTGACTTTCAGTGTTGTGTGCCTGAGCCTTGTAGATTCCGTTTCATTTTTACCTCATTCTTTTGTTGAGGTTTCCTAAAAAAAAAAAAATTGCTGTCAAGCTCAACAAGTTAAAGACAAGGAACCGTGTTAGCACAGCTTTTTAAAACACTTTTGTATATTTTCGCTTTTAAAAGAGTTAGTTTTAACAACTATGAATTATAAATTGACACTTCCATAACAGTGAAGCCTTCCCTGTTCCTGAAATGACAGGACTGGAGTATGTGATTAACGATGTCAGAACTAGCAGTGCTCTAACACTAACAGCCAGAGACATGTCAGTAAACAAACTCCCAAGTATGTAAAGAGAGGGCTCTGTGCTTGTCAGATCTGTTAAAAAGAAGCTTGCCCATGTAGGCCAGATCAATCCTTTCTTTTATGAATCTCTTAGGCTCATATTTTCCCTGTCTGAAACCTCTTGTCTTTTCTCTGTCCATGTATTTTCTAGTTCTAGCATATTCTGCTACCTGGATATTGTTTGACTGGGATCATAGTTTTATGCATTTATTCATTTTTGCTATTTAAATTTTACTAGCATATATTGATTGGGCAACAAATCTCATAATGATCTTTTCATTTAAATATATAAAGGAGCCCAGTTTTTTAAATTACCTTATTTATTTTTTAATATTTATAATTTTTTTCTAGAAGAAGCATTTGATTACAGATTTAGCATACTCAATAACAGTTTCCAGAGCAAAGACACAACTCTTTCAAAAGTGGCTATAAAAACTTTAGGTTTGCTGTTGAATTAATACAATTATACAATATTGAACTCAGTATAAGCCCTGTAAGACATAAAATTGAATGAGTTTTTTAACCTTTAAAAAAGATCTCAATTTCATTTTAAAACATACTATTTCTTACACAAAGACTCATTGTTTTTGCTAATAACACTGAGATGTTGACGTATGTGTCTCTAATCTGTATGTATCTGATTATTACTAGTCATAATTGGTTGCACTTGGATTCTTGGCACCTGTGTATGTCTATAAAGTTATCAGGTAGATTTCAATGGTAATGCTTATCACCTCTATTAATTAACATGCAGTAAGTTTTTATGCTTCCTCTTCAAATATAATTCATTTTATAAAATTTGTCCAATTTTGTGTGTGTGTGTATATCAAACAGAACATTGAGTTTTTGTATATTTCATACAATAGTTCTTAATGAAATTTTGACTCCCTCCCCCATCCACAGCTCCATAGCTGCCCCCCTCCCCACTGGACCTCATGCATTCTTTCTGTGACATATGTTAAGTCCTATCTGGTCAACCAGTTGTAGCCAGATGTCCTTCAGTACACGTTCATCCTCTGGTGTCTAGTGAGCCTATAGTTCTTAATGCAGCCAGTAAATTATACAGCATTCCCTCTAAGTTTTAGGTTTGAGAATTTGGGCAAGAATAATTTAATGCATTTAAGGTACTTGCTTTGTATCTTGCTTTGAAGGGGTACTTTTGAATGTTCTTTTGTTTTAAATTTTCAGATTTCATTTTATATATTTAACTATCTTCTAAGCTTTCTCTAAAAATGATAAATTTATAACCTCTTTTGCCTTCCACATTTGCAGTAATCCTTGTAAGTGTTCAGATGTATAAAATGACTGCAAAGAAAGGCATGAAGTAACTTGGTTAGATTCAAGCCCGAGATGCCTCACACTCTAGAAAAGAAGAAATCTGCAATGAAGATAAATGTGAAACACAAGGAAGATATCAGGCTCCTAATACTGCTAAAATGCATTATTATGAAGGCGTAATTTTTAAAAGGAAGGAAGGAAAGGAGGGAGACGAGGGATGGAGGAAGAGTAGCGGTCATTCTATGATATTGGCAGTTATTATGGCATACCTTATAGAAATTTTCACATACCTTGTAGATTTTCACATGTGTTTAGTCTTAAGATAGACCACAACTCAACAGTTGTCAACAGGGGAAAAAGATACCATGTTTTATATTGGATGTAAACAAAACACTAATAAAAGTAGATTTTAATCAGACAGCTGATTTAAATAGTATAAATTATGGAGCAACATATCATGGAAATGGATGGCAATGTGCACAGATCAAATACCTAGAAAAGAGCTGCCACCTTTGGTGACAGTTTTCCTGAAAGTCAGTACATGTGAAGGATATTATCAGAAAGGTAGCTATTGCCATTGCTCAGAGTGGAGAGGACTCTGTCTGGGGAACATGACCGATAGAATAGTCTGTTTATTCAAAGTGTATTTGTTGAGCCTTTACTCTCACAGGAATTTTTCTAATTTACTTAAAGTAACATAAAAAGACAAAGGTTCTAACATCATAAACATAAATTCTAGCATATGGAATTGCTATACAAAGCAAATGATAAAAGGGTATAAATTATCTGTCTGAATATTATGAATATGGGCTTTTAATCAGTGGATTCATAAACAGAGTAAATATAGGGAGAAAGAGTCATGGAGTGCTGGGGATGGAAGACAACTGAGGAATTTTTTTAAAAAGAGCTTCTTTTCATGGATAAGGTTAAATCTTAGCAAAATCATGGAGAAGGTAAGGGCTGTCCATGTAGACATTCAAATAAAGAAAAGCAGGAAAAGGACAGCCCACAGAAAGAACGCGTGTGGGCAGGGGCATGTTAGGGGGTTACAATGACTGTGACTGATACAGCCGTAAAGACAGCAGAAGAGCTTGTGCTCAGTGATTAGATAAGTGTGTATGAAATGTGGGAGATGGAGGAGTGAAGGATACATGAAGTCACCCATGGGACATCAAACACCACAGATTTTCACTCAAATGCTTTGGACATGTGTCACGGAAGGTTGAGGGTAGGTTTAGAAGACAATACTAGTTCAGTCAGATCAAGATATTACTATCTCAAGGTATGAGAGACCTGGTGTGGCTGTAGATGCCTAGATGGATCTTCAAATCATGCCTATCAGATCACCCATGTATGAAGACAGAGAAGAGAAAAGGGAGGGCAGAGGGCGGGAGAAGAAGAGAACCAGAACTTTTCTGTTTTGTATTTTTACTAACATTAAGAAGTGGAGGACTGGAGAAATGTCTCAGGAGTTAAGAATACTTGTTGCTCTTGAGAAGATCTGAATCTGGTTCCTAGCAACAATAACCACCTGAAATTCTCTCTCAAATGCCCCCTCTGTCCTCCACAGGCAATTGTACAGACGTGGTGCACATACAGAGAAGCAGGCATGCACACACACACATACACATAAAATATAAACAAGCAAATATTTTAAAAGAATAAAATGGGACTGGAGAAATGGCTCAGCAGTTAAGACCATGTGCTGTTCTTGCAGAGGGCACAGAGAACCCAACTTCAATTCAAGAACCCATATCGGGAAGCTCCTTCTCACCTGTAAGTCCAACGCCAAGGTGGATCAGACATCACCTTCTGGCCATTGCAGCCATGTGCTCTCACATGCACACACACACACACACACACACACACACACACACAACCACACATAACTATAACTAAAATTTTTAAGAACTCATTTAAAAGAACTGGGGTTCAATGAAGGAAGCAAAGCCGAGATGGCTGAAAGAAGTGACCCTGGACTGGTAAACAAAAGCTGACTTGTTTACTGGCCAAGTGAAAGGAAGACATAGCCCTTCAACCTCCAGTGAGAAAGATTTGGTTCATCTTAATGTGAGCAGGTGCAATAGAGCTGTGAGTGCAAAACTTGGCTCGACTGGTAAAAATAGAGAATATGAAGAAATTGACAAAGGAGGCACAGCTAACTCTTTACTCAAGGAGTTTTGCTTCAAAATAAAAGAATGAAATGGACAGCTTGTAGAGTATACAAGCTCATCTTAAAGGAAACAGTGTTGGGGCTGGAGAGATGGCTCAGCGGTTAAGAACACTGACTGTTCTTGCAGAAGACCCAGGTTCAAATCCCAGCATCCACATGGCAGCTAACTACTGTCCGTAACTCCAGTTCTAGGGGATCCGACAGTCTCTTCTGCCCTCTGCAGACATTGCACAACACAGGTGCACTCACCTACATGCAGGCAATACGTGCATACACATAAAATAAGCACAATAAATAAAAATAAAAAAACAGTGTTAACATACTCTAATAGTGTGAAATATGCTTGGTATTATTTGCCTTCTGTTTTTATTATATTTCCTTGAAAAGTTATGACTGTAATCTCTCATTATCAGGAAACATCAATGTGATAATGGCCTTTCTCTTCTACATCAATGATAAGGCTTTGTGCTGTGGTTCAAACTCCCGTAACCATTCCTACAACTATCACCTTAACAAGAAACTTAAATTGTCACATTCAGTTTATTTATCTGCATAAAAGCTAGAGAAGGTAGAAATAGAGTCTTGGTGAGGCTGATGAGATGCCATAATCAGAAAATGTTGTAAACACACATGTGAAACATCACCACACACAATTATAGGTAAAAGTTTGTGATTAACTTTAATAAAAATAGCAAAATCTCATGGTAAGAAATTCTATTCCTTAGATAGTCAGAGAACATTTACCTCCAGCTGTGCTTTCCTAAGATAATGACAAATGAGTAATCTGGTTCAAAAGGCCCTGACAGTATATGCCCAAAATACAAGGTGGAGTTAATTAATTCTGAAGTGCTAACGTAGTGGTATGTTTTTGCAACCATAATGGAAATGCTAAGCCATGGCTAAAGTGAGAAAAGTGTGTGAAGATTTCTAGGTATGCTGTGTAGTCCCTTCAGCCAGAAAAACCTTCGATTATTAGTGCTATGCATTTGCCATTGCAATTGTGACTCAAACAGCTAGCCCTGTGTTGAAATTTTACCTGATCGTAACTAGAGTGTCTGAAGGGTTTGCTCACTGTGGGACTTCCTGCATCCTTTGTTGAGAATGAAGTTGCAGCAATTAATATGTGTCTTCACGGATACTTCAGATACATTCCAGGCTGTTCTGTATCTTTAATATTGGTATTTTTCTTTCAAAGCTATGGTTCTGGCATGGAGTCTATCCAAGATACTTAGTGACCAGGGTGTTTTTCTAGTTGAAGATGGAACTAAAAATAGATTCCTGTATTCTCTCAGCATCATGTATTACTGTGAAACATTAAGCTCTTCCCTGAACACATTATAGTTTAATTACCTAATGTTCAATAACATTTCATACCAGGTACATAAGGACTCCAGTGGACCTTAAGCACGCTATTAAAATCACCATAAGGTTATGGGGAGTTCACAGCTGTCAGGAAATGATACTGTCTTTGAACTTGCCTCTTCCCATCACTGTCACTAACATCTGGTGTGAGACACTACTGTCCTTGCTCAATTGTGAATATACATTGCTTCATGGTTCCCAAGAACCTGGAAATAATCTCATAATCCAAAAACAGGAGGGGAAATATTTTATCTTTTGTCATTTAACTTGAATAACATAGTTGGGAGCTCTGGACATGTGGTCTGAAAGTGAAACTGATCTGCTAGTGCCTTTTTCTGATAATATTAAACAATTACAGAGTAGAGAGCAGTCCAGCCTCTCCACACTTCTCCGCATACCACTGTGTCTTCTCCTGCTGGTGCCCAATGGGACTGGAATGATTAATTTGTTCTGAATGGATTGACTAACTGCACATGATCCAATCTGTAAAGTCAAAACATGCTCTGAAATGTTTAAATATAAAGAAAAGATAGTATTCAATAATAATTAAACTTAAAAAGATATTCTTAAATTTCCTGGGCTTACTTCATTGGTCAGTCTCTTTATTTTCTATCTTATTATTTTTTTCTTGCCCTTTCATCCTCTTATGCCTGCTTCTTAGACATTCACACTGGCAAGAGTAACTGTATGCAAGTCCATTATTATTTATTTGTTCAATATTTTATTATTTTATTTGTTTGAGTGCATTGCCTGCATGTGTGTAGGTGCACCCATATCATGTAGTGCCCCTGGAGATCAGATAAGGGGATCAGATCCCCTGTGACTGGAGTTATGAACCATTGTCAGCTGCCATGTGTGTGCTGAAAACCAGACCTGGGTCCTCTGGAAGAGCAGCCAGTGTTCTTAACTGCTAAGCCATCTCTCCAGCCCAGCAAAAAAATTAATTTACCAATAAGAAAACTGTTCCTGTGTTTATCACACACAAATTTCCAAGGCCAGGTCAGCCACAGCTCTTCAAGTTGGACTCTTTCCTAGATTTCAAACCTGGAGGCCTTCCATCCTTGCTTCTCCTATCACAGGCCTGTCATGTTCATGGCCTCTGATTATATATTTCTTGAACAAAGCTTTTGGTCTACAATGTTTATTTATTTATTTATTTATTTATTTATTTATTTATTTGCCCTAAATACTGTCCTAAGCAAACTCCCCTTTCCATGAGTGCTCACATGGATTTGTTTCACTGACTAATAATCCACATTTGACATATAAAGACTTCCTTTGAATTTGTGATTCTAAAAACATGTCTTTTCTTGTTAGTCAACATAAACCTCTATTAGTATATTTTTTGTTGCAGACATGTTTGAGATAATAATCAGCGTCCAAAATGTTAGACAGAATTTTTCAGAAATAATTCATAAATTTTTAGTTGTGCAGTGTTCTGCATAACATGATAAAACCACCAACCACACCTTATACCGCCTGGATGTGAGTTACCCAGTGTTCCCACCCTCCGTATGCTACCTGCAGGTTGGTGGCCCTCTTGCCTGTCAAGTGGACTTAAACAGCCCTGTAGTGTTTGTTTTCAAACAACCCTGTTTTTCTTAATAGTGAATGCTTCCAAAGCTAAAGAGAAGTGCTGCTGACAATTTGCATATCTCAGAGACAATTTAATGTACTTTAAGCAAGAAAGTGAAAGTTCTTGACTTAATAAAAGTAAAACGACAGCATATTTCAGTTGGTAATACTAAGATCACTGTGACAAAATCATAGATATGTGTGCATAGGGAAAAAAACACATTATCTGTAACACTGATTTCTACCCATTTTGAGCATCCAATTAAATTCTTGGAACTTAACCTTTACTGTGAAAGTGCATCCCTTGATCATTCTAGGACACCCCTCCTCCTGTGCCTGTACATTTTCTGATTTTCTATGGTGAAAGACTGACATTGGCATCTAGAGAACAAAACAACAAAAAATTCATTATATCATGTCTTCATGAAAATATTAAGAAACAGAGAAAGAATAGATTCAATGCACTCCTTGCATTGGCAAAGCAGGCTGTTCTTTTTGCAACAGGTGGAGACTATTAAAAAATATCCACTGAAGTGGTCAAAATTCAGAGAATATGTGACCATGGGGTGTGCAGAGCTAATTGCTACATCTGTCCTGCACCCCCTAAATCTATGACTCAGGCAACATCACAGAAGAGAGGGCAGAAAGATTGTAGGAGCCAGAGGACCAGGAGGCCTGATGTTTGATAGTGTCTTCTAGACACAACGGGGATGCTGAACACATTAAATCTCAACAACATTGTTGTCTAAACAAGACTTGCATGATGACAACACCAGTTGAAATGCCATTTGGAATGAGGGAATTTTCACAAGTCCCCCCTCTCTATGAACTAACTACAGGCATCCAATGACTGCTGAAAGAGAAAGATGACTTTTCTTCAGGGATGAGCTTCCTGATACATTATTCAGTCTCAAGCAATCAGCCGTGAAAATGAGCGACACTAAATGGACTCAGAATATTGTATATGTGAATACATTAATAATTAAAGAAGAGGTTGCAAAACTGAGAGGGATTAACAGGACATGGAGGAATTTGGACTCCGGGGGTGGAAATGATGGGACTATAGTATTTATGTGTGAAATTCTAAAAGAAGAACAAGCAATTTAAAAGAATAGCTTCAAAACGAGTGTTCTGAAGAGGACAAGCAACTGAACACCTCATGACAGAAAAGAACAAGAAAATCAAGTTAGTTAATGTGTAAATTCTTTATAATTTTTTTGAGAATTTTATACATGGGTATTATATTTGCATCATTTGTATGCCTCCCAGCCCCTATCCAACTCCTCCAATGTCCCCCCATTCCCAGCACTTTCTTGTCTTCTTCTTTGATTATTATTGTTACATATATATACATACATTTAAATACACACACACACACACGTGTACTAAGTCAATGTAGTGGTGTTTGTGTATACACATGTTTAGGGCTGATCATTTTCAATCATATAACCTATCAGAAAGCTTGCCCTGGAGAAAACTGATTCTCCCTCCCTCAGCCATCGCCACAGCCCAAAGTTGCCTCCCAGAACTTGAAGGTAAGACCCTATTGCTGAGTACACTACATACTCCATACACGGGACTTTGAAAAATTTGCTGGGATTAACTTGGGAGCTTCCTCCTCAAAGACAAGCTTTGTCATAGTATCAGAGGGCACTATGTAAGCTGCCAAAGGAGAAAAACAATCAGTGTTTCTACCCAGCTGTAAAGCCTACGAACCACAACAGTGACTTTTCCAGCAATTATTTTTATTGATGTGATAGTTGTGCTTTTATCTTGGGGGTAATCAGTAGCTGTCTGATTGGATTTAAGGCCTTCTCTGCAGGAGAGAATCCATGCATGGTACTGAAAACATAGTCAAGCACACGCAATGGAGAGGTCACAAACCTTAGGGAGGAACCCACTACTGGCACTTTCCTAGACTAATGTGCAAATTCTTGAATTATGGGGATGCTTTCCTTTGGCAGGTAATGAATCAGAAAGTAGGGACAGCAAGACTAGATTTTCAGTTTAATGGTCATTGTTATAACAAAGCTGAGTTTACTAAGAAGAGATAGTAAGAATAATAAGGATTAGTTTCTTTGCAAGTCTCATGGGAAAGCTTTCTTTTAACATGAAATCATAGTTGACCACATAACATGTAAACTTTCTCTTATGTATTAAAAATAAACAATGACTTTATGTAATAACAAAAAATGATTCCCTTTCCACGGAGACTAGGTTGAATATTTCTGCGTGTGTCATAACTTCTCCCTTAATAAGTTAACACGTTAACATTCGAAATAAACTGAGCATAGTTGACCGTCAAACATCCCCAGAGTAAACACTTCAGTCTCATGATTGATTTCCTAGAAGTAACCTGTTGACTCAAGGTGTAAAACAAGAGACAGAGTCCTCAACATTCTGAAATACAAATACATCATGATGTATAATTGAAAAATTACATCAAGCATCTATATTTGTTTCCCCAAATTATTTCACATAAGAATAATTTATTGCAATAATGCAAATATGTAGAAAGAATAGCAAATAACTATTATCCTGCCTTTGTAACGTGCTTCTTTAAATTTAGAAGTTTAAAATCCTGAAACAAAGAAATGATATTACAATTACATAATATCAAGAAAAACCCTTTAAGCAGGTGTCTAGTAATATTACCACTCATTTGTGACACTGCTCATTTTAAGAGGCAGATCCTCAACATAGATTTTTTTTTTTTGATCTTTTTGAGACAGGTTCTCCCTGTAGCCACAGCTGTTCTGGAACTCACTATGTAAACCAGGCTGACCTTGAACTCACAGAGATCCGCCTGCCTCTGCTGGGATTAAAGGTGTGTGGGATTAAAGGTGTGCTGGGATTAAAGGTGTGTGCCACCACACCCGGCCCCACAATAGATATTTTTATTTCAAAAATATTATCACACATGTATGTGAAAGCAAGTCATAGTTTGCAAGACTCTGGTTAATATCTAATTGCTATATTTTAATTTTAAGCAGCATGCAGTGACAATTGTGCCTGATGAGCTTCTAAAAATGTGTAAATCAATAAGCTTATATCAAGCAGTAATGAAGAAATGGTTGTGCAAACATGTCAGCACTGCTAAATATGGCTCTTGAATTGAATGCTGATGGCATCGAAGTCAATCAGGGTTCCCCTGTGATGTCTTCCTGGTATTATCATTAAGAACCTGTACAAATTAAAGACAGCACTGCCAAGAATGTGAGATTAAGTTGCATATAAATTCCTTAAGAGACTGTTAAAGATGGTTTTTAAAAATGGCAGAAACAGACATTTGCACACTGGTTACTTTTCTTAACCCCCTCCCTCTAAATGTGATTCATCAGGTGGAACTCCCCAGGGAGACTGTTCCTTAATAAACCCAGAGCCATCACCTGCAGTGTGTGATGCTCCTGTACTCAACTGTTGATTCTTTGATGAATATGTGGAATCACTCATCACTTACTGCTTCTCTGTCAGTAGAGAGAAGACTGCCAGCTAGGCATTCGCTGCTCCTGTGCTTGACTACAATGCAGTCATGCTTTCTATGCAAACTGCATGATGAAGAGCTGAGGGAGATAGAAAATGAAATGATTCTTTAAATGAAATAAATATATTATTTGCTAGACTGCTATAAAAATACCACATACTGAGTGAGCTAAAGAAGTTAGAAGTCAGCATCAAGATGTCAGATACCTGAGGTCCCAAGATGACTTTCTTACTGTTGCATTATCTATTCTTTTCTGTGGAACCAAGTACAGTCTTTATAGGTCCCAGTTTCCTCTTTTCTAAGGATATCAGACACACTGGATTAGGGAACACCTTAAGGACTGGTATTATTTGTACTTTTCTGAAGAATTTATTTCCCCTTTAAAGACTGTCTGCAAAACCATCCCAGTCCCAGGTGTAGGATGTGAGGATGTCATAGGGGGTCTTCACAATTCAGCCATGATAACAAGCCATCACAATTCTCCAGTACACCTAAGTCCTGCTATGTGCTGTTTTGCAATCTGCATCCAAGGGCTCTTAGCACTACAGTAACTAAGCAGGTGTATGCTTAGCATTTTAATGTGTGGTACTTAAAAAAACATATCTTCACTCAGTACTAATGCCTCTTATATTCCTTGGCATAAATCAGAACTCGGTAAATGTTCTATTGAAAAAGTTATATTGAATTAAATGTTAATTCCATTTATATTATTGTACAGTCCTTAACTATACACTATAGCTTTAAGCAAGACTCTGATTAACAAAAATCATCACCCAATTTATCTATAAATTAAGACAAATAAAATTCATTGATTTTACTAAATTGCATTCATGAAATATAATTTTTTCTAAAACAGAATTTAAAAGTTTTAAATTGTATTAACAAAGTTCATGCAAACAAAATGTTAGTGACCAGTAACGAACAACAAAAAACAAAATAAAAAAATACATTAAATAAATAAGCACCATGAGAGAGAGAGAATAGAGGACCTACCTAGCAAAATAACTTCAGAAGGTAGTTAAGGGTGTGAAAGATACAAAAGCCACAGGTAGTAGGAAGACTGTCCCTGCCAGGACAGAGCAGGAAAGTGCAGATGGGCATGAACCAAGCAGTTTTGGCAAAATTTGGTCACTCTTACATTTTTTTGTAGTGGCATGAGAGTTACCTTTCTAAGTTCAAATCTGAGAACGGGGAATAAGGACATGGCTCAGCAGTTAAGAGCAGAGGCTGCTCTTTGCAGAGGACCTGATTTGGTTCCCAGCACCCACAAGGCAGCTAATAACCATCCCTAACTTCAGTTCTACGGACTCTGATATGGGCCCACTTCTGGCTTAAATAACATGGATACACTTGCATTCATGCAGGCAAAAACACTTACACATAAAATAAAATAAATAAATGAGGAAAACTCTGAGGTCTGAAGACTGGCCCCACTTTTATTAGCTGTACCCTTGCCTAATTAACCAAGCTCTCTTAGTGACAGTTTTTTCTTCTGGGAAAATTAATAACCACAGTAACCTAGTTACATCTTTTTGACTGTGGTAAAATATTCTGACCCAAACCAACTTTGTGTAGAAAAGTTATTTGACTTATAATTCCAAGTTTCCATCCACCATTTTGATACAGTCAAGCTGGGGGTCTCGCACAGCTAGTACTGTCACATTCACAGCCAGTGGGAGAGAGGAGGAACCATACTTGCTGGCTTGTTTGATTGCTTGCTTGCTCTCAGCTAGCTGTCTTCCCTCTCATGCTGTTCAGGACCCTTGCCTAGGGAATGGTGATGCCCACAATGGTTTTCCTACATCAGCTAACATCAACACAATCCCTCAGACACGACTATAGGCAACTTGATCTAGATAATTTCTCATCAAGACTTTTTCCCAGGTGATTCTATATTTTGTCAAGTGGATAGGTAAAGTAACCAGTACACATAGTCTCCACCTTAACAACTGTGAAGATGGTTATTATATCTGTTACATCCAAAGATCTGTCCTAGTGATTGTCTCTAATTTTTATTACACAGAGAGATGGCTCAGCAATTAAAAGCACTGGCTGCCCTGTCAGGGGACCAGGGTTCAATGCCCAGCACCCACATTGTGCTAACGACCATCCGTAACTCCAGTTCCAGGGGATCTGATGCCCCTTCTGACCTCCATGGGCATTGTAGGTGCACTTATATATGCATGCAGGCAACAATACACTCATACACATAAAATAAAAACAATAAATAAAATATTGTAATAATAAAAAAGAATTAAGTGTTTTCTTCCACTATATTACAAATAGATGCAGAAGATTGTTACTGGGTGTAGTAGTTTTGCAGAAATGTGCTATGCCAGTCGGTCACATGGAAAGAGCCCAGAGAAATGCACACAGCACACAGAGGCTCATTGAAATGTTGAAAGTATTTCCCAAGGAACCATCACTTTGTCAATCATTTATCTTGTGGATAACTTCTGTTTGTTAATACAACTTGTAATAAAAATGTAGCATATGTTCATAATATGCTAACTTTATGGCATATTAACCATATGGGTGAAGTTTTTTTATGCAAGTAGCTGATTTGTGTAACAATTGCTGTACAAGAAGTCTTTATGTTCTCTCTCACAGATCTCTCTTTCTCAGTCCCTCTTTCTCTTGATGTAGTCACCTATTTCGACTGCACCTTTTCTTAGTTTAGAATTTTATATAAATATTTAAAGCATATATTTTCAAATGTAGCTTTCTGTTTCTTTTTATAGCCATATTTTATTCTTTTCTTTAAATTGATCTCTTCACTTAAGCTACTACCTTGACCAATTTTAATGACAGTATTTATTTATAAGTACTTTTCCCAAAAGAAGTAATGTAAATTTATGGTAAATCTAGAATAACAACTATAAGAATACTATTATATAGTACTATAACCAGTGCCTTAGGTCAGGAAATAGAACCCCAGGAAAATTGACAACCATTCCTATGTGATACAAGTATTAAGTATCACAGCAAGATGCCAAGATTTGAGTCTGAGGATTTGATCTCCATTGTGCATGTTCAAACAAGTTCACTGAAATACTATCATGCCCTCTTTAATAGAGGAATAGAATATTCCATAACATGATGTATCTCTAAGTCATTTCATGCTGTCTATTGTGGCAATTAGTGCCTTACTGTACTGGTTTTATTTATAAGACTTTGACTTTATTTTATGGAGCAATTTCAGAGGTACAGAAAAAAATGAATAAAAAGTACAGAATTCCTGTTTACTAGATAATCAGTCTTCCCCCACCTCCCATTTAGTACTGACATCCTGCTCCATGGTGAGACATTTTTTAAAATGGAGAAATCTGCATTAATACAGCTTTGTCACCAAAATCCACACTCTACATTAACATTGAACATGAGCTTGTGGTACCCACACCTGTGTGTGAGATTGCAGAGCCACAGCAGGATGCTGAGTGTTTTCCTCTTTGTTTATCACTGTGTGTCTTGTTGCCTGGTGACAGGGTCTCTAACTGATAGGAAGCTCACAGTGTTTCAACTAGACTGGCTGACCAAGAGACTCCCTCTCCCTGCAATGCTGGAGTTACAGGTATTCACAGCTATGCCAAGTTTCTTTATGTGGGTGACAGACTTGAACTCAGGTCCTCAGGTTTGCAGAGCAAGGACTCTTACTGTGCTGTCTTTTTAGCCCCTTTAATTCACTTTGAAGTTAAAAGTTATTTGGGTGTTCACAACAGTATATATTGGACAAATAAAGTTGTTTTCTATGCTAAAAAGAAGGTCTTTGTATTCTGCCTACTCAGCTTTCCCTCCAAATCTTGGATAGTTGTGCTTTTTACATCAAAATAATTCCCTTGCATGAATCATAATCATTCTTGGTGCAAGGCAGTCCAGTGATACTCTTTGATGTAAGTAAATGTTAGGGAAAGATAGTCATAACTGCATCTATGCAAAAGGATGAGGCAGATGTCTGGGCAAAGCAGGCTCCACATTCTAGTCCCCTCATTTGAAGGGTTCTTTTATACAAATTTTTCAAATGTAAGGCTTGCTCTCCTCTTTGGCATACTGACCCCCTAACTTCAGATCTTGTTCATCAACAGTTTCACAGGGTCCCAACAAGGGGAGTCCCCTGCTTGGACTGTGCCAGTCCCCATACCTGTGGCCAGACCTTATCCCCTGTTCCATCAGCACACCCCTCAGAGAACTAGTCTAATTACAAGTTTTAATTGTATAAGGAAAATAGGTGAAATCTGTAGATTCTAATTTCCTTTCTTGCTTCTTCTGTTGATTAGTTTTAAAGGATCTCTAAGCTATTAAGCCTTAATGTTTGCAATGTTGCATAAATTGTTCCTTAATATTTGAGGTACATATCAAAATATTGCAATCCATTTATATTCAACTAAGATTTAACATGAGATTTATCATTCACTACTTTTCATTTATTCATTATTGTTCTGTATATATTTTCTGGCTTTTGTGGTAAAAATTGTCCTAGGTTAATTATCTTAAGTGACAGATCATGTTTATGTAATCAGAAAATGCAGAAAATGGTTTGCCTTAGCTGCAAGTTAAGCGGTTTCCATATAATTTTCTGTCATGGATGCCATCTGCACTGCTCACCTCCTACTTGGTGCCCTTGGAAGCTGTATAATACGGACTACTTCAATAAAATTTTGTCCTTTGAATGGGGTAAGGTTCAGGGCAAAGGATGAGTATATAGGCTAAAAAAATTCATCTCTTAACTTTGTCTATAGAATCACCATAGGATTCTAAATCTTTCATGTGACGATTATAACACTTATCAAAGTCCAATCTAAATAGCTCTCTCTAGGTTATAGAAATCTCTCTCGCTGCTGCTGATCAGTCCTGGGAGGTACCCATGCTCTGTGGTTCTGAACTCTGCTTTGTGGTTCCTCAGGGATTCTACTCACAGCTTTAGTAGCTTTTCTTTCATTAAACATGTTTGTTTGATTTTTGCTCGCACCTCAACTGATGCAATTGTATACAGAAGCCTCTTGTATATAACCCAGCTGGGCTCTGGGGTTACTGGGAGGATGATCAATATTGAAAGAATAGAGTGAGACTGAACTCAAAAAACAGACTAGACTGTCAGGAATCTATGTAGACATGTATGGAGGAGGGGAGGACTTGTGTTCTTCCTTCTCTAAGTCATGATGTGAAGGGCTGCTACTGCTGCCCTGCCTTCCTTATCTGATCCTAGCAAAATGACTAGGGCAGCCCGGTGTGTTCAGAGGTGCTGTTCTTTGCTTTCAACAGGCGTGAGACCGAAAGTTTTCATCTTAAGCTCTGTGGAGGGAGGGTCACGCTTTCTCATGGCTTGTCCTGCAGCACCAGTTCGTGCTCTCTCCTTGAATCTTTTTCCTCGTCTACAAATGCTTCCAGTTCTCCACAGTGGACCACAATTAGCAGGAGCAGAGGGCCATAAAATGGCTATGTAATCCTGTAGTAAATGATTCCCTTACATATATTAAACGGCAGAAAAAAACTATATAATGCTTTCTACAAACAGTGAAAACAGATGGTCACTGTGAGTCATGGACAAATGAAGGCATTAGACATCTCCTCCAACTCACCGTGTCACAGCCAGATCCTCAATATAATTTATTGTCATTTTCAGTCTCCTTCACTGAGGGAGTACTACATACAAGGTATGTATAACCCAATAGGATGGTATTAGTCCTTCCTATTTCAATACTATTAATATGCAAAACTTTATGTGAATGCAACTGAGGTGAGAAAACTAAAAACTGCTCTTGCAGATTTAAGGAATAAAACTTTTGATTTCTGCTTTGAAGGTACTTCGTTGTCTAAGTATTGACATGGTCATTGTTAGAGATGCTGTAATTGCTTTTCTGCTATCAGCCATACTAGGAATCACATGCCTTTGACTTCCACCTAATGTAATGTTAATTCCCCATATAAAATTTGAGGAAGAGGGAAGAAAAATGAAAGAAATAATTACTGGCTTATAGCCAAAGTTACTAGTGTCTTTCCATTTTGAAGCTGAGATTACAGTTTTATGAAACTCACTATCCCTTTGTGGCTAAAATAATAGAGTGTGATTCAAGAGTTTTCCAGGAGTCTCTATCATGTATGTACAAGGTACACTTGTTACAATGTCAGTGAGTTCTAACACATGCTTAAATAAATGTTTCATAATAAATACAGGCTAAATGATAAGTATACAGAGATGGAGAAGAAAAGGCATCAATTTTAAGTTGCTTTAAAAAATCTTTTCCTAACGGTAAATAACTTTCCTAATAGTAGATAATATTAAGATATAAAAAATTGCATGTCTAGAACTTTCTCTATTTTTCCAGCCAGCTTCCGTATGCCCTTGCATAATTACCTTTCTTTGTCTAGTCTTGTTTAATGCCATGAAAGAATTTCCAGATCGTATTCCCCTTCCCATCTGTAAGCCAGATGTGATGTCTTCCGTAGCCAGCCTGGAACTCTCTACGTAGACCAGGCTTGCTTTGAACTCACAGATATCCACCTGCCTCTGCCTCCCTAGTGCTGGGATCATCCTGTTAATTTTTATAAGAAATTCCCCATATTAAAGTGATTACTTTTGCAACATTGCCTAAGACATGATGCAGCAATACAACCTTAGTTTGTTATCTTCTTAGAGCTGTGGTAACAAAATGTCACTTCCAAGTGACTTCAGAAAACAAAGAGGCTTGATTATCTTTGGTCTGATGCCAGAAATCAGAACTAATGGTTTTGGCAGAACTACGTTCCTTTCAAACTCTCTCAGACAGCCCTGTAGCCTCCTCCAAACCCCTGGCATGGCTTACTTTTGTCATTGTGACTTTAATCTCTGCCCTGTGTCCAGTCTACAGTGCTTTCTTGCTTCTATGCCTTTTGGCTTCAGATTCCCCTTCTGATGAGGACACCAGTCATATTGGACAAGTCCCGCCCTAATGACTTCACTTAAACTTAAGGACATTTGCTCAGACTATTTCATAATAAGGTCACACTTATATAGAAAAGGGCTGAAGATGTCAACAGGTGGACTTGGTGGTAAGAATTCAATCTGTAACAATAATTTCTTTATAAATATTTTAAACATTTTTGTTATTTTACATGTATGAGTGTATTGCCTGAATTGGTGATCAAAGGACAATTTGTAGGATATATATATATATATATATATATATGCACCCATGTCATGCAATGCCAGCTGAGGTCAGAAAAGGGTGTCAGGTCCTCCAGAACTGGAGTTATGGATGTTTGTTAGCTGCTTTGTGGGTGCTGGGACTCGATCAGTGCTCTTAACCACTGAGCCATCTCTCTAGCCCCTCTGTAAATAGTTCTATCATGCTGATAAAGTAGATAAATTATAAACCAAAATTTTTAATGTTTTTAATTGCATTTTCGTGTATTTCATACATAAAACCATCCTTGTATACCCTTCCCTCTTCCCTGTTGGCACCTCCCATAGCCTCCCACCCCCAACTGATGTTCATACATTCTGTCATTTGTGTTAAGGCCTATAATGTAAAGTAGTGTCCTGAGATGTCCCTCAGTGCAAGTTCATCCACCAGGGTGTAGTCAGCCTAGAAACCAAAATATTTTAACTAATCATTCTATTTTTCTATAAATTTTCAGAACACATTTGCTTGGTTGATACACATTAGAAAATTTTAGATTAATGCAGAAATACAATTATAATGACTAAACTTGCATTAGATATTGCTACTGACAATTTGTGAGGCAAAATCCACAATATTTATAAGGGTCTTTGTAATCTGACTTGGTTATAAGATAAAAATTCAAATTATTAGATGTCTTTGTTTATGGATACCCAATTTAACGACAGCCAAATATAAGCAATGGATTATAATAAAGTCCTTTCTTTTTCTTAGTAAGTTGTTTACAAGAGTAGAGTTCTCCTGAAGGTTGCTATGCTGTTGCGTTCTCTAGGCATCACAAAAATGAGATTTGGGAAACCGAGAGCTCAAAACTCTAAGTATCATATAACCTAATTAAGCTACCAGGATGACTTTGCAAGTTTGTAGATGCAACTGCATGCAGGAAGTATTCACGGCTCCTTCACATGCACACTGCATAGAGTTGGCTTTATAAGTAGACCAAATAAATTCATTCATTTGAAAGTTCCCCGTGTATTGTTCGCAGGTCAGTAGTTAGCATGTAAGTAATAATAATGCATTACTCAACCTCATTTCATCATCCTTTCTTGTCTGTATTCTATAACTAGCCCTGATTAGATTAAAACGTTAGTGATTTTATTACACACCAAAACCATCAAGAGCTTTACACATATTAGCTAATTTACCCTAAAAATACTTCTATCTGATAGGTGCTGTTATTATTTATATTTTTGCAGGATAAAGCATCCAGAGGTGTTAGGAAAGTTTCTATGTTCACTCAGTTAATAAGCATTCGAGTGAAGTTTTGTGTAAACAATTATTCCTTTTTTATCAAACCACATTGTGAATTTTGATCTTTTTTATCATACTGAACTTCAACTACCCAGCACAAGAATTTGGAAAAAATAAAGGGAATGTATTAAATTGACATTTTCCAGTTTCCCTGACAGGACACCAAAGTTGTTCTTTATGATATTCATAGGACTCCCTAGAGAAAGAAAGCACATGCATTTCAGAAACAAAATATCCATACCTTGGAGACTTCAGTGTAATCAACATTTTATAAGCGAAACTCCATTCGTAAACTCTTATTCATTTAGGGTCATACTCAAGTTTGTTTACTCAACATTTTTAAAGGGAGTGTCTTCTATCAAAATGCATTCAAAAGAAATACTGTGGGAAATTCTAAATTTAGAGCCTCTAAATTTCCCTTGATTTCTAAAAACCCAATTACCTTTTATTTTTAAGGGAGAATGTTCTCTTATTGGCCTGTCTATACATCGATATGTGATTTTTAAAATCTCTTTTCCAAATGTTCAATTCCATTTTTATTTCCTTTTCAGTTGTGTAAATCATAAGTGCTCTAGTTCCCTGTGCCTTCCTACACACACTCTGCCTTGTTGTCTCTCTCTCTCTCTCTCCCTCTCTCATCACCATCTCTCTCTCTCTCACACACACACAAACACACACACACACACACACGTGTTCTGTCCTCGCATCACATGATTCCTCCAGAAACTCATATTTTGCATAAATTTTTAATTTGTAGCATCCTCAAACATATACAAATTCACCAAAGCCGTAGTTTTCCGGAGCAATTATTCTCTCAGATCCTTTATTTATTTATTTATTTATTTATTTATTATTTATGTTTGTAAATACTTTTAAGAAATTTTTGACTAACCTATGCTTGTAGTGATTTAGAAGTTTTATCTTCCTTATAAACTGTCAAACCTGTTAGGAAGTAGACCTTAATGTTTGATATCATCTATCTATCTGTCTGTCTGTCTGTCTGTCTGTCTATCTATCTATCTATCATCTATCATCTATCTATATTTCTATCATCTTTCTATCACCTATCTATATCTATTATCTATCTTCATTTATCATCTATCATCTATCTATCTATCTATCTATCTATCTATCTATCTATCTATCTATCTATCTATCTAATCTATCTATCATCTATCTATCATCTACCTATCATCTGTCTGTCTGGCTATCATCTATCTCTTTTTCTCTGTCTCCCACTCTTGCTCTTGTTCTTGCCTCCTCTCTTTTCCTTTATAAATAAGTATACCTGCATTGAAATCAAAGTCAATATATTTTCATCATTTTGTGTGATTTAAGTCACTATGAAAATTGAGGAAGGTTTAATACTAAACTTTGTATAAACTATTTCTGAAAAGAATATTATTCTTATATGCAAAGAATTTTTTAATATTTTGAAATTGAAAACTTGATCATTATCGTATCTTTTTGTCTATCTTAAAAGTTAAGCTAAATGATACAGAAGCAATCATAATTGTCCCCAAATGACTTTGCATTCTCTTTGCTTATAGGCTACCTAATGTCTTCATATAAATTCTTCCCTAGTGTGTATTTTGTTGATTATTGCTTTTTTATGTCTATTCCCACTAGTATATATTAATAATGTTTATTTTGAACAGAAAAATATATCTGTAGTAATGATTTATTTATGGCAGCATTTTATAATTTTCAGAATAGTTTCTTGAACTATGATTAATTCTAATGGTATTTTGATTTTTTTCTTTAGTTTTGAGAATTTCATATACATGTATAGTGAAATAATTTCATATGCAATCCCCATTCCCCCTCCAATTCCACCCATATACCTCCAACCTGTCTGCTCCTAAATTTATGTGTTCTTATTTTGTTTTGCTTTGATAACCTACGAAGTCCAGTCAGTGCTGCCCATATGTGCATGGGTATAGAGCCATGCACTGGAGCAAGCCATGCACTGGAGCATAGGAAATGTACTAGTGTCCACATCATCAATTAAAAATTATTCCCTCTACAAATGATTCCCTCTCCCCCAGTAACTGTCCACTGTCAACAGCTCTTCAGTAAGATGTGGGGCCTGGAGGTCATCCACCCCATCTCTGCTGGAATTTAGCAGATTTAACTTTGAGTAAGTTTTGTGCAGGTAACAACAGACTCTATGAGTTCATGATTTTAACAGCCATGTAGTGCCTTGGTGGTAGTCAGGTTGATATAGATGTCTCATTAGGACTGAGCACTCAGTCTCCTGTTCCCAGCACTTTGGCTGCTGTTTACAAAGAAGCTTCTCTGACCAAGGTTAGGAGCAGCCCAGGTCTGGGAGAGTAGGGAAATTTTCAGCCATCAATCATCTATCTATCTAGTACTTTGATATTTCAAAATTTCTGCATTTTGGTGAGAGTATTATTCATAAGTCGCAGATAAGAAGACAATGATTTATGGAACATTAAATTATTAGCTGAAATGGAGGAAGTCATTGTTATAACCAAAATGAAAGTTTGTAGAATATTAAACAGACAGGGAACAGAGTCGACATCAATTCAGAAAAGAGCAAAAGTTTAAGATGCGAACAAAACCTCTAGATGGAATAGGGAAATATTACTGTAATGTGCTAATTGTTTCCTGGAAGCATAGCTTCTTTCATCAATTAGGGGTCAGGGTTTTGTTCCTCTCCAATGCACTTTCAGATGTCTGGTTACAGAATTGTGTCCGAATACACCGAATTTCCTTAAATACTTAAAATCTGAATTATCTACCTTAATATACCCCATAGAATGATTATTTTAAGTTTGGTCTATAATTAGAGTTTCTTATCTACTATTATTTTCTCTATCATCAATTTAATCTCTTACAAATCCAGTATATTTTTGTTCATCTTCAGGGGACTTATAATTAATAGATTCATGTAGGCAATATATTGATTAAAGTTGGGGTCCACTCAGATAGCCTAATATATTTTCTTTGATCAGCATTTAAATGCGACATGCAAGTCTCCACAAACACTTTCAAAATACATTTTATTATCAGAATTTCAGCAAGGAAACCAAACCAGCAGAAAAGATAAGGGGTTGGTCCTGCAAGGCTGCTCAAATAATTAATCTGGGGAGATTTTGTCCACATAATAAAAGCTTAATACGGAAGAAAAAGTATTCACTAGCAAAAGAGACAGCTATATTATTTTGGGAAATTAATTATTATATATTAGAAGCCCCACATTAATGAAGGAAAAGACACCTTCCTAGGACAGAATGAAGGAGAAAAGTAAAAAGTGCCAGAGAAACAATCAGCATGTTAGTGCATCACTCTAGGAGTTTCTCAAATATAGTGTGTGTATGTGCATGTCTATGTGAAATAAATTATAGTTAGTAGTATATTATGTTAGGCAGAGTAATGAATTGCAGGTTTCCACATCCTAGACTCGGCAGCTGTTATTGAGTTACTGTATTATTTACTTTCTTATAGCTATGAACAAATACCTGACAAAGAACAACTTATGAGGTGAAAATTTTATTTTGTATTACACTTCAGGGAAGGCAGTCTGTCATTACAGGAACGGCATGGCCATAATACCAGCTCCTACCTGTGGCACCTGGAGGCTACTTGCTCACATCTGGATGGTTCAGGAAGGTTGTGACTCACCTAGCTTGCTCCATTTTCCCTTCAAATTCAGTCCAGGACTCCAGCCCACAGGTTGATGCTGCCTACTTTCAGGGCTTGTTCTGAGAAAATCCTCTCTGCAATCATACTCGAAAATAAACCTCACACCTGCAAGTTTGCCTCTAATCCAGTTGGCAATGGAAAATTAGCAGCATGGTTACTTTGTATAACAAAAATTCTTTTCCACATAATTAAAATTTCCTGGATTTTTCTCGATTTGGGGGAGGGGTGGGATAATATAATTACAAGGATTTTTATAAAGAGACAAGATGAGATTAGAAAATGTAAGAAGGGGCCATGACCAAAGAAATGCACGCAGTCCGTAGATGTAGAAGAAATCAGGAAAACCTCTATGAAACCTCAGGAAGAAAACAGTCCCCCAAACCATGGATTTAATTACCAGAAATTCTGTATGGACTTTGCTACATCTTAAATTGTAAGGACATGTGTTTATGTTATCACTAAGTGTGTGATAATTTCAGCTTATACAAGAAAATAATCTTGAAGTGAGCCAAAAAGTAGCCAACTAGCACATCAAATCTGATTTTTCTTCCATTTCTCCGGTATCTTTTAGAATTGCACTTGAGAATGTAAATGGGGAAGAAAAACATCCCATATTGACATATATTAAATTTTGCTCTGTGATTTCATTTAAGGCCACTGTGTTATTATAAGTTGTGGGTGTATGTACAGTGTCATTTATTTTTACTTCTTTTATAGTTTCTTGTGTCTTCAACTGCGTGGCTTATATCAGTAGACATGAATAAATATAAACTTAATGCATATAAATTCCTGACCTGGTCAATACTAATTTTAAATAATTGTTTGTTGTGCTTATATGCCCTTCTTGAAAATATACAACCAATGATTTGAAAGATAAATAATTTTTCTGAAAACTCTTTAATTTAAACATAATTTTAGATTTCAACATCCATTAATAAAAATCTTATTTGTTTTTATTTTATACATTTGAATGCTTTGCCGACGTGTATGTAGGTACACTACATGCATGCAATGTCCGTGGAGGTGAGAGGAGGGCATCAGATCCCCTGGAACTAGAGTCATGGACAGTTGTTAGCCACCACGTGGGTCCTGGGAACTGAACCTGAGTCATCTTCAAGTGCAGCCAGTGCTTTTAAACACTGAGCAATCTCTTCAGCCCCATAAACATTTCTTAAATTAAATTCAAGGTCTTAATTTTTTCCTTTAATCATGTGTGTTCATTTCCAGTTTGTATAGTCTCCCACTTTGAAGGAAAGAGGGAATTTTATAAATGTAGGTTAGCTTTCTTTATATATGTATGTTCCCTTATTTCTAATCGCAATTACTTGTTTTACTACTTTTTGAAAAATAGCATATGATGGGCTGGAGAGTTGACTCCATGGTTAAAAGCACTGACTGCTCTTGCAGAAGAACTGGTTTGATTACCAGAACCCATATGGTGGGTAACAACCATCTGAAACTCCAATGCCAGGGGGATCTGATGCCATCGTCTGACCTCCAACAGCATTGCATGACTTGGAGGCAGGAATAGACTCATACATGTAAAAATTTAAAAGATAAAGACAATATTTAAAAATAATAAAATTATTTTAAAAATAAAAATTAGCATATGATGTTATTGATATTTTGATATTTTTTATTCACTTGTTTTTTTTTTGTAGGGAGGGGATACTTTATTTTTTTGTTTGTTTGTTTCTAAGACAGTGTCTCCCTTTAGCCCCAACTGGCCTGGAACTTGCTATGTAGACAAGGTTGGCCTTGCTCTTACAGAGACACACCTGCTTCTGCCTCCCAAGTTTTGGGATTAAGGTATGTGCTACCATGGTGGCCATCTTTATTCCTTTGTATGGTTCTATCTTACTCATCCCCAAGTGCTCTCTCTTTTACTTCTCTGCCCACCTGAACTGTTCTTTTTCTCACTATACATAGTCCTTCTACTTTTATGCCGTGTGTGTGTGTGTGTGTGTGTGTGTATATTCGTTCTGTTCTGTCAACTACAGTTGAGATGGATTAAGGTATGTGCTACCATGGTGGCCATCTTTATTCCTTTGTATGGTTCTATCTTACTCATCCCCAAGTGCTCTCTCTTTTACTTCTCTGCCCACCTGAACTGTTCTTTTTCTCACTATACATAGTCCTTCTACTTTTATGCCGTGTGTGTGTGTGTGTGTGTGTAACTGTAAACATAGATTCTGTATATATTAGAAAATGTGCAATGTTTATCTTTCAGAGGCTAGCTTGTTAAGTTTAACATGTACCACCCTTCCTTTATCCAGTCATCTGTGGTCAGATATGTAGGCTCATTTCGTATCAGCATTAAGTATAGCTTGCAGGTATCTCTGTGGTATGGTGATGGGATTCCTGAGATTGGCATAGTCAAATCTTTTAACTTTTTTTGTATTTCATACAGAACAGCTCAAAGACTCTTAATCATCTTTATACCCCCGATCCCACTGCACCCTCCCATAGACCCCTCCTCCCTACTGGAGCTCATATACTCGGTCATCCCTGTTAAGGCCCACTGGGCTGTCAGTGTCCCCAGCCATTCCCCAGTGTAAGTCTGTCAGCTGAGTCTTGTCAGCCCATCTAGAGTCCCTTGTTTTAGGAAGACCATCCATTCTTCACCTAGCTGCAATCAGTTGCCAATATTCCTTCAGGTAAGATTGAGGTCTGCTTTTCATTTTCCCAGTTCTATTCTGGGTTATTGTCTGCCTGAGTTTGTATAGTAATTGTGTATGCTGACACCATTGCTGTAGAATCATATGAGCAGGTAGGACTTGTAGATTTCTGTGTCCATATAGTCCTTTCATGCACCTCCTCCCTGGCTCTTATAATCTTTATCTTACTGTAGTATATTTAGATTTTTGAGAACTTTATTTTTCAAAACTCAAAAGCACACTTTAAAAGTATATAGAAATCATTCTAATAATGATTGATTGATTTTCACTTTGTAGTCTTACCCCACAAACTTTGAAACTCATGAGACAATTAAAATTATGTGAGGCTGTCTGTATATTTTAATTTGTAGTTTTTATTTATTATTTTTGTTTTATGTGTTTTGCCTGTATGTATGTAAGAATACCCAGGTGTTCAATGCCCATGGAGTCCAGAAGAGGAAGTCAGGTCCCCTGGAACTGAAGTTAAGGAAGATTGTTAATAACCATGTGGGTACTGGGAATCAAACCTGGGTTCTCTCTAAGAGCACCAAATATTCTCCCCAACTCAATTGTTTTTAAATCTTTTTTCAATGTACATTTTGTATTTAATTTTTGTGCATTTAATATATCTTATCATATTTAGATCATCACTCCCATTCATGGCCCCCATACCCCTCATACCATATCTCATCCATTTTGTAATAAATGTTAAAGCCTATCGAATCAAGTTTGTGTACCCAGATGTCCCTTGGCGCAAATCCATCCATTCGAGTCCAGTCAGCCTATCTTGTATCACTCCCTTAACAAAGATCAACTCTCCTTCACCCAAGGTATTCAGCTGCTAATAATTCCTGGGCTAATGTTGGGGCCTCCTGCTCATTTCCCCAGTTCTATGCTGGTTTTTTTGTCTGAGTTTGCATGGCTCTTGTGCATGGTATCACACACCTTTGCTGTAAGTTCGTGTAAGTACATTCCCAGAGGCCTGGAAGACTTTCTGTCCTTATGTTCATGCACCACCCCTGACTCTTACCATTTTTCCATGCCCTCCTATGTAATGGTCCCTGAGCCATGAGTGGCTGAGGTTTAATATAGGAGCCCTAGCCAGGGACACACACTCTGCCTCACCTTATTCTCTAAAATTAGATAAATTTGACAGTTTTGATCTTCTGTGTGCATTGCGGTCTGTTGCATAAGGAAATTTTGCTACTGAGAGTTGAGGGATTCATTAATGTTCTCTCTACCTCCTGTACCACTATATTCTATGAGTCTTAGTATAGAGGTTCCATGTAGTTGTGTCATTTAGGGCTAGTCATCTCTCAGACACTAATTCTCTTTGTGTGACAAGTTGTGAAACTCTGTAATTGTCTCCATCTGATGCAAAAAGAAGTTTCTTTGATGAGTGGTGAGTGGTATATTTGTCTGTAAATATAAGGATCCGTATTTAGTGTACAGTAAGAAATTTCATTTGTCTAAGGATATGACAGAGGTAGGGTTTTCTCTAGGATCAATGACCTCAGCCATGTGCATTTTGCTATGTTTATAATGCCACTTGGGGGTTGTCTCCCATTGAGAGGACTTTAAGTCCAATTAGACAGCTGCTGATCACCCTCAAGATCAAATGTCACTACTTCACCATTGTAGTTTGTTGTGTTGGTCATTGTTGAGATTATTAGGCTTTGAAGCTGGGTTGGATTATTGATTGATTTCCCCCCTTAGCAACATGCATAATATCCTCTTGAACTATGAGAGCTAGTCTTCAGGGAGGAGACTTCCAGGTCAGTTGCAGCTGAATTTCTCCAAGTCCTGGGTCCAAAGTGTTTCCTTTCTTCAGCAATATCATGTTCAAGTTCTGGGAAGTAGTCAAGGACTAAGTCAATAGTCTGTGTTATTTGGGACAAACTTGGAGTACACTGACCAACAACTTGAAGGGAGGCTCCTCCTGTCTAGTACTGTTTTTTTTTTTTTTTTTTTAATAGCCTATAAGAGTAAAAATAAATTGGTTTATCTGGGCCAACTGTAGGCTCTTAAACACCCAAAAGGAAAGTATAACCAAAGAGTAAAGGGGTCAATATAATTTTTTAAGCGTCCATATGTATAGCTAAAGGCTACATAACGAGAAGCAATGCCAGACAGCAGACACCTTCCTTTGAGTTATTGGCCAGTGTGGCCCAAAAGACTACCGGACAGGAGCCCAGCATAGAACTGGGAAAATGAACAGCAGACCCCAATCTTATCTAAAGGAATATTGACAACTGATTGCTGCTAGATGAAGAACAGCTGATCGTCCTAAAACAAGGAACTCTAGATAGGCTGACTAAATTCAGTGGATGAACAAGCACCGGGGAATGGCTGGGGGCGCCAACAACACTTTGGACAGTAACAAGGATGACAGAGTATATGGGCTTCAGTGGCGGGGGGCTATGGAAGGGTGCCATTTGGGAAGCGGGTATATAGATGAATAAGATTGTTTGTGATGCTCTGTATGATATATACACAAAAAAAAATCGACAAGTTTTTAAAAAGACCTATTTGAGGAGGAAGCATAAAAATTTACTTCACGTTAATTAGTAGAGGTGATAAACATTACCATTGAAATCTACCTGATGACTTTATATCCATACTCAGGTGACAAGGATCTGAGTGTAACTGACTGTGACTAGTAATAATCAGATACATAGAGATTAGAGACACATGTACAAACATCTAAGCATTAGTAGCATTAAAAAAATGTAGGAAAAAGCATATTTTAAAATGAAATGAGATCTTCTTTAAAGGTTAAAAGCTCATTCAATTTTATATCTTCAGGATTTATACTGAGTCCAATATTGTATAACTGTATTATTCAACTGTGAACCTAAAAATTTACAGCCACTTTTGAAATAGATGTATCCTTGCTCAGAAAATTGCTATTGAACATGTTAAGAAGTGCTTCTTCTAATCGTGTGGTTATTAAATAAAAAAGATTAAAAAAATAAATATAAACTATTCACTCTGAAGAGCCATGAAATTCAAAGTGAAGAGTTATCTAACAATGCTATAGTTGAAAAAAATTGAATTACACTTTTAAAACTTTAAAGAGTTAAGTAAATATTTTCAAAGAATGAAGTGTTTCAGCATGGGTAGATACATTTTAAAACTGTTTTTATCTGTAATTAGAGACTGTCACATGCAGTCATCTCAGAGGAAGAAGTAATGATCATCTGTCAAACGTTCATGTCCTGAAGATAAGCATCCGTATAAGCAAACACCAATTGTTTAATGCCTAAATTATATTACACATTTAAAATTATCTGAGCTGGCAAGCCTCCACCTTCACACATCTTTGCCTCCATTTGAACTTTTGTCACGTATTTGTGGCAATATCTAACAATTTTTGCCAATTATCAAATGAACATACCTTTACCATGTGAATATCAGTGTTTTCCCAAGGAAGAGAGGTGGCCATTTCTTATTAATGACTGAAGTATGTATCAGTATAGACACATATAAGTCAATCTGATTGACCATAATAATATATACTATGTAAACTTCCTTAGGCACTGAAAATGATCTATTAAATCAACGCAATGAAATATTTTATTAAAAGTTTCTTTCCATAGGAAGGTAGTCTTGATAGAAAAAAATTGAATCACTAAGAAAATGAAAATTATTTGGATTAACTAATTGGAAGAAAAGAAAGATAAAAACGTAAACACAGAAATGTAAATTAATGTATATTTTAACTATGACATGCTACTGCATTTTACATGAAATATTTCAATGCCAAACATAGATTTATTCTAACATCATTATTTTAATGAAGCACTTTATATGGTGAGTTTTGTTTCCTTATCAGATAGATAGATAGATAGATAGATAGATAATGGATAGGTGATAGATAGATGATAGATAGGTAGATAGATAGATGATAGATAATAGATAGATAATAGATACATGATAGATACATGATGGATAATAGATGATAGATGATAGATGGATGATAGATGATAGATAGATGATAGATAGACAGATAGATAGATAGATAGATAGATAGATGATAGATAGTAGAATCTCTAGTATCAGATTAATGGAGACCTTATTTATTCTGTGCAGGTACACAGCTCTTTTTAAATAATCCTGCAACCTGATACAGAAGGCGACTGTAACTCTGCCATGTTTGACGTCTCCATACATTCCAACAACTCATTGACATAGCTTAATTTGCATCTTCTTAAAGATGTTGCTTGAAGTTGCTTTCTACTTGACAGATATGACAGTTGGCCTCAGAGCATAGCAAAATGGAAAAGAATGCATTTTGTATCCCTGTGGAATGTGATTTTGATGCCATTTTATGACTTTGATAATGTCCAATCCTTGCGTCTGTAAGAGTGGCTTTGGCGCATTTTCTCTCTCTCTTTTTTTGTTTTGTTTTACAAGTGTGTCTATACATTGAGATTTCTAATGGGATCTTTCTTCCAATGTCAAATATTTCTGTTTTGCATATTTAAACTATAGCTAATGATTGCAGTATGGACTCATAAAGACAATTAGGTAAAAGCTAATCCAGGCCTCCATATGTTAGTAAACCCTGGTTCCTGTAACAAATGATCAGATATTGGGTCACTTAGGCAGTGAACATTACTCAGATTTCTGAACAGTTAAAGTTGAAATCACAGCATGGAAGGTCTAGTGAGGTATTCTTCCTATTCCCTGCAGGTACTGGACTTCTCCATATGATGGGGGATGTGGGGGAGAACATTTTGACTGCTTACCTCTTCTTGAAAAAAACACTAATTCCACTATCCTCCTGACCTAACACATCTCAGTCCTCACTTCCAAATATGTCACTTTGTTAGATTTTAATATATGAATTCAGGGGCTGTATTCTTTCATAATGCCCACTCCTTCCATATTTAGGCAAGATGTAAAAAAATTTATATTCATGATACAAAGTTCTTAGCATCAAGCATTACTGACAAATTATTTTAGATATCATTCTGCTTCAAATACACATTTATATCCATGCAGATTTCTCAGAACTTTCATTATAATACATGTATCTATGTATATATACATATTTTTTAAGACATAAAGATATTTTTAAGAAGCAGGCAAATGTATCTTATATGTTATGCTTCTAAAGTACAGTAACTCATATAAACCTGAATTTCTAGAGGGAAGCACACATTCTTATGTGAAAACCTGTTTAGCTCATCAGTATCTATGTGGCATGTGCAAAATCCTTAACTTCATATTCAGAGACTCTTTGTAACCGATCCCACTATGCATTTCTATCCCCATTACTCTTCTGCACTTGTCCTGCAGATTGGCTGCTCTTATTCACTGAGTCCTTTACAATGTAAGGGGAGTGAGTCCCTTTGTTACAGCCACCCCCAGGAGCCAGTTCTTACTCTTCTTTACCTGTGAGCTTCTTTCTATACTTAGCGATATAACTGAAATCCACAAACTTCATCTTGAGATTGTCCTCCTCTGATGACGCATTGTTCTTCCTCTTACGCCCTGGCACATGTACGGTTTGTGTCAGCGACTTGCATTATTGCAGTGAAACCTTTAGATAGAAACTTACACTTTTGCTGCTTGTGGTTGTAGAAAATCATCAGGAGTTAACAGGGAAGCTTTAATATGAATAATTAGAGACAAAATATGTATTGAAGTGTTGTTGGATCAGTTGATAATAACTAAGGAGGACTCCAAGCAATGTAGGAATAGTGGCTATAAAGAGCAGTCATTCCCCTTAACTGAGATTAAGCTGAGAAAGGAACTCCTTATGTCATGTACAACTGGCATCCATGTCTCCTTTGAGCAGACACGAGCAGGCTGTTGCTTTTGGATACTTGAAAATTGCAAAGGTGCTTGTGTTCATAGGTCTTTGAGAGAAACTTTTCTCCTAGATTTCAAAGAAGCCATCTACAGGGAAGACCCAAATTAGCACCACTGATGGACATAGCACTCCTCAGAGTGGCCAGTGAAACCATCTATGCAGAGCTGCCTCACTTGTAGCCCTTTACTAGGTATCCAGAAAGGCACTGGAAAACACATTCACATGGAGATGCTGTGTCTTTGTCCTGAGAGTAACTGTCATAGAGAGAGCACCAGACTTTGGAACTCATGTAAGTAAATCCATGCCAGGGCATGATCCTGTGCCAGGTATTATGGGTCATGTCCTCTAGGAGATATTAGAGAACATGCACACTCAAGGGCCTTGCTATGAGATACACAATGGGACCAGAAAGAATAGCCTTATCCTTCAAGTGTATCTCCATTGTCATCTACTAACAAAGCTGAAAACCAAGCAAGCTGGTTAAGAGATACTCATAAGACCCTTCTCAATTATTGCAGAGCAGACATAAAGGAGAATTGGGTACTGGCCTTTAATTTTAAAATGAAAAATAATATTATTTACTTGCTCTTTGAAAGAGTCTCCTAAAAGATGAAATGCCTTCATGGCTTATCATTCTTTCAATGATCAAAAGACATACTTTTACATGCAAATGGTCAAAATATATCCATGTGGTGACATTTCTCTATTACATCATCATCAGTATGATTTAAGTTGTCAGACATTTTCCCATGAACAATGATGTGCCATCAGCATCAAAATCACAGTAATAATTAAAGAAGTCTCAAAAATTGAGAGGGAGTTAGGGGACATAGGAATAGTTGTATGGAACAAGGGAAAGCTAAAAGTACAGTACCCCTGTGAAAGTCTCAAACAATATCACAACTATTTTTTTAAAAATCTGTTATATGAGTGTGCATTCATTTTCCTTCATGTGGATCAGAGCATTTTTGCACATACCCAGGCAAAGATACCTGATTAAGATTGAGGCACCTCATCTATGTCTATATCACCCTAAACATGACTGAGTTACAAGGCTAAACAAGTTTGTGCATGATTAGTGAGATAGAAAACTGAGGAATATCTAAATTAACAAAATGTGCCCACCAATAATTGACATCCACTTTAAAGATCAGGAATATAAACAACAAACCTCAGTAGTTATCTTTTGAAAGGAAAATACCAAACCTTAATTTTTCTCTTAATTAAGACAGATTTTTCTTTGGATATTTTTATTTCAATGGTGGACAATGTTTTATAACACATATTGATGTTGGAAATGACCTGCTCATATGAGAACTAAAACTAATGTGTTTTATTAAAGTACATTTATATAAAAATTTGTCTTCTAGTTTAGGCTCATGAAAACCCTTGCTGTTTCTCAATTTTACAGCTTATGTCCTTGTTGAACAGCTTCCAGGTTTATGTAAACTGGTTGCCAGGAATATGGCTAGTTATAACAAATATAAAAATTTATTATCAACTGTTATAAAGAAGTGATTGTCTGTGTACCAAATTTAGATCTACTAAAATTACAAGAGATTTACATGTTTTCTAGGAAAATAGGTAACATATTAAATTCTCCTACTTTTCACTATACTATCTCTACTTATTTGATCCGCATTGCTACTGCTGTAAAAAATATTTTCACCTTATTATTTTATTTCCTTCCATGAAAGATTTAAAATCTTGCTTTCAGTCATACCAATTTCTATAAATATTACCTGGAATAAAATCCATATTCTCTAGGATGACATTCAATGGCTTTAAGCTTCCAGCTTCCACCTACCTGTCCAATGGTAAATCCCTTTATTCCACATAAATGATTACTCTTGAAACTATGTTGAATTTTCATTTCAGATAATTAGCATGATTTTTCATGCTATTTTTGAAACCTAATAACTTTTCACAGTCATGTCATTATCATAGTGTTCAAACCATTCATGTCAGCATAACTGTAATTTTTAATGACTCACCTTATATGGAAAGCCCTACAACCCTTTACCTGTTATCCAACCTGTCTTGGCAATTCATTAAGGAAGTAAAGGCAGGATGTTAACAGCGTCGTGAATACTGGAGCCAGGGCAGTGGTGCCTTTGGCATTGAAAGTTATGCTTTCAAATACTGCTGTAATACTGATCTCAGTCATAGTTCTCTCTTGGATACATTTTTGATGCATCTACACAAAAGTCCATTTACCATGCTCTCTTCGATATCATCAATATGTATATCACATAACCATTACTTTCTGTGATCTTGGTTATCGCCAAGCTTCGGTTGTAGTGTTTGTGCCTCTTAGTCCCTTCACAGTAGACATGGATAAGAGGAATGTTGACATATTGTTATCCCAGCTTCTCGTTCTGTGTACAGTTAGTATTCAATAAATTATATTTGATTTAATAAATGACATGGCCTTAAAGAGTCTACCTTCTATTCTGAATTTTAGTTGGCTGATTAATTCATAGGACTCAAATATGCATTCCATATTCAATTTCAGAATGAAAGTGTTATTAGCTCCCTATTGCCTTTGAATTCAGAAAGCATTTCAAAAGGAAAATAGCATTTCAGATGGGAGTTAGGAGGTTAGGATGGGAGTTTGATATGTGGATGTAAAATGAGAAAAGGCAGCAGGCTTATTTTCATGAGAGTTATTTTGTTGATTCTAGTGGATAATTAATAGCCTGATTTGATGTATCACTTGCAAATGATATTGCTCACAGTGTTATTAACTATTTAATTAACATTAAGCTTTATTTCACTTTAAGTATATGAGGAATGAAAAATACATACAGAATTCAGTGGAACCTTCTCACATTAACCTGATGATAGTCTATCTGGCTGGCACCTCTTACCCAACCAGTACAAATCAGTTCCCTGGAAGTGTTCCTTGATTC
Source organism: Nannospalax galili (assembly GCF_000622305.1). Classification (NCBI taxonomy): domain Eukaryota; kingdom Metazoa; phylum Chordata; class Mammalia; order Rodentia; family Spalacidae; genus Nannospalax; species Nannospalax galili. Next base: position 4,177,044 of record NW_008348089.1, on the reverse strand, counting down.
TTTATGTTCTTTCTGTTGTCAAAAGCTAACAGGATGCCTACATGAGCCATTTTATACCCATATTCCAATAAGCTCCTGTTTGTAGTGCATGTTTGAATCGCATCCTTTTCAGAAATGTTTTGAAGTCACAACCAGACAATTGTATATGAACTTTTATATTCATTATTGTGTGCTTTACAAAACTTCTGCAATATATTTTCTTATCACTTTTTTCATTATGAATAAATTTATTTTTCAATAGTCTTTTTCAAACTCTATACTGCAGGCAATTGTTATGATGTGTGGGTAACTCAAACCCATATATTTCTATCTTGTGCCAAAGTGGCTGAGCGGCAATACCCATGTACTATCCGTGTACTGCCCATGTACTGCCTGTGTGCTATCTGTGTGCATCAGCAGAGTGTGTATGAGAAGAAGCACAAACTGTAGAGAATTACCCAGAAATTCAACATTTTTGGCCAACCTTATTTCTTTTTGATTTGGTTGAATGAAAAACATTATTTTAAAGTTCAAGTCAGATGCCCATAAAGGCTCTAATGAACTCCAATCAAACTTTTGTACCTAAAAATAAGATCTAATTTAAATCTTTAAATATTTCTTTTGACTCAACAACTAAAAGAACTGAAAAAAAATAAGTTCTTTATACACAATCTATAGTGGCCAGCAGCAAAAGTTTGCCATTTTACCTTTTATAACTGAAAGAAATTAAGCATTATAGATGAAGTTGTTGACCATGTGCTCTTGTTTTGACCCTATTCTCTCATTGCCAGAGGCATCAAACTGTAATCAACCACCATCACAACAGAATCAGCCAAGGAAGATGTCAAAGCATTCTTAGATATCTCCACTGTGCTCCACCACAGGCTGCTCAAAACATGATCTCCAAGAGATATGACTAGTATAAAAAAAGTCCCGTGTTTTTGTGATGTTCATATATAATCAATGTTAAGAACTGATGGATTATATTAAGGAACATGTGTAGCACAGCACGAACTATGAATAGCATATTGTTTTTAAAAGATATCTGAGATTAAATAGCATACTCTTTCAAAAAGATATATAAGAATCAAACTTGAAAGATGAAATCCCAGCTCTTCCGGTCAGTGAGTCTGCGACCTTCAGTAATGAAAAAGCATGTACAGTTCTTCATATTTGTTGTAGGCTTAATTAAGTATACTTATAGATTTTAAAAACAGCAAAACCAATTTGAAAAATTTGCAATAGGTCTATTGTTGAAATTTGTAAATGCTAAATACCAGAGAAGGCATTATTATAATAGCATATATGATGAAAACAAATTGCAGTAGAGAAATGATATTTAGTCAGATGTTTATGAACTTTTTAAATGGTTCTGTGACCATCATCTCTGCTATAAACAATCCTTGATGTTAGTGAAATACTATATTTAATTAGCATAAACTTAAAAAGTCTCACCTAGAAAGAAGAGAACGATAAAAGATACTACTTTTGATAAGAATGGATACTTATTAGAATTACAGTTTTTCCTGTTTTATAAACATCACATATTTTTCAGATGAATGGAATTTTAGTTGTTTTAACTACTGGTGCCATAATAGTATTTATACTCTTTCTTAGACATTCTTGGTCTTGATGTAATCTAAAAGTGACAAATAATAAGGAAATATATTTATTCTTACATATCTACTTTGCTTCTGAGCTCATATTTTGATTCTCACCATACCTGTGAGAACTGGTAAAGAATGGAGTCACTATGGTTTAATGCTCTACAGGAGTTAGGGTCATGGCAAGAACTCTTCCCTTCTAATCCATAGCTTAATGCTTCTTTTAAACCATACATACATAGACTACATTAAAAATCTAGAAGGTAAGAATTAATTTTAATGAAGAAGGAAGAAAGCAACCCATGAACTCTAAGTGGACTCTAAGTGATATGTCTTAGGGATTTTGAAGGACTAATATCTTTATTTCTTATCAAAAAATGGGGAAATATTTTGAAGAGCAGAATCCTAAACATACTCAAACACTCAACAGGCACACTTCACCAAAGCCCAAGGTTTAAGACACTGACAACAAACAGGAATGGAGGGAGGAAAGAAGTTTGGAAGGAGGGATGGTGGGAGGGAAGGAGGGAGGGAGGGAGGGAGGAAGGAAGGAAGGAAGGAAGGAAGAAGGAAGGCACACTTTGAGACTTCTTATTATGTTATGGTTTCTGGAAGACATGAGCAGTCTTGACTTCAAAGGCTTTGAGTTCTAGACATTTAGACTCTTTTTAAATACCCTAGAAATGCTGAGTGAGATAATGTTTTCTGTATCATCCTTTCAGTAGATAAAGTCCTTCAGCTATATTTAGAATATGCTGTTTGTACTCTATAGGTGATGTTTCAGAAACAATGGTGTGGCTACGTTTTTCACCACTTCATTTCAGATTAAAATTATGCTGAAAACATTGTCACCTGAAATTATCATATAATGGTCAATCTTTTTACTGTAAGCCCCAGATTCCTACCATGTGCTAATCTCTTATCAGGTTGTACATCTTAAAGTTCAAATTAAAAAGACACTTTATTTACAATATCAAAATTATCTTAACTACAAATATTTACTAGAAAATATCTAATTACTTACAAACATGTTGATGTTTGCACAAATTATCATGAACTTGACTGTTCAATGAAAGAAAGTTGACAGATCAATCTAGACACATGAATGTGTTATGGCCAATTTAATTTTATTATATTTAAAAATAGAAATTTTGATTTAATATATTTAAAATTGAATTGTACTGTTTTATCCAACACAATTTAAATCAGATTTTTAATAAAATGCTTTCCTAGCCTCAAAAGTAATCAGTGCTTCTTGTAGATAATTTCTACATGGAGTAGTTATAGAGAGGAAAGTATAACTGTAACAAATATGTAGAATTATGGTTTTGATGCCTCTGGCAGTGAGCAGATAGGGTCAAAGCAGGAGCACATGGTCAACAACCTGATCTGTAATGCTTAATTTCTTTCAGTTATAAAAGGTAAAATGACAAACTTTTGCTTCTGCCCACTATAATTGTATATAGAGAACTTGTTTTTGCAGCTATTTTGTTTGTTGTTGTTGAGTCACAAGAATTTTTAAAGACTTAAATTAGATCTTATATTTGGGTACAGAAGTTTGATTTAAGTTCAGTAGAGCCTTTATAGGCATCTGACTTAAACTGTAATGATTTTCATTCAACAAACTTTCACTTCTACATTCATCAATTTAGTATAAGCTGGCGAGATTATTCAACTTTGGTAAAATTCCAAGTTGGTCCAGATCTTTTCCATGTAGCCAAACCATCAGTGTACTCTCTAAAAGTTGTTTTAGATAATATGCCCTCAAACATTTTAAGGTATCATAACAAAAGGCAGTAGTTCTTTTTCTGTTTCTCACTTTCATGTAACTAGACTTCAACCTAAACAACTACCACAGAATTTCAGAACTCAGTTAAAATTGTGAATAGGGAGGCATTAGTGTACTGTTCTATGTCTTGCTGCTCAGAGTGTTAAAAATATAAAATGAGAAGATGTGAATGCATTAAGAGAACTGTATATTGGCATTGGATATAAAAGTTTCTGTATGGCAGAGTCTATATGAAAAGACATAATGGGATGGGAAAGATTAAGTTAAGCAATATTCTGAAGCATCTTGAAAAAGTTTTCTTTCACACTTTATAATTCAGGTAAGTTTGAAATCAAAGAATCTAGTCTTTGAACAAAAGAAAAAGAAAATTAAGGGAACAAAAGAATTGTCTATTGCCAATCAATGTAATGATTAAAATAAAGAACTATGAATATTTCAAAGAGAAAGTATTTAACAATATATGAGGAATGAAAAAAGAGAAGCTCTTTGTGGTTAAAAATATAAACTCCAGGGCTGGGGAGATGGCTCTGAGGGTAAAATGTTTGTGACACAAGTGTGAGAACTGAGTTCAGATCCCTAACACCCATGTACAAGCTGGCATGGTGGTGCACACCTGTGACCTCTGTACCGATGGGATGGAGAAAAGTGGATCCGCAAGATTCGCTGGCTGCTTGTCTAGCCAAAACATCAAGCGGAAGTTGACTGCTGGCCTCATTCACCATACAACACACCATATCCATTATTAGGTACCGTGTTAGGGAAGACTCACAAAGAGAATGGCTCCTGTGGAGGCCTTGAAAACAAGTAGAGAGATTCTGTCAGTGAAAATAATACATATTTAAAATGCATCAACTGAATACGCAAGATTTTACACTCCATGGAAAGAACAAATCCATGATTTGTGAGCATTAAAGAAAGAGAAACAGAAGCATTCCATAGCAAAAGTATATAAACTGTTTTTTGAGAAAGAGCCTTCTTGTAGCCCAGCTGGCCTGGAACTCACTATGTAAAACAGGCTGCACTAGATCTCAGAGAGATCCACCTATCTATGTCTCCTGAGTGCTGGGATCAAAGGTATGCACAACCTTTCCTGGCTCCTCAAACTATCTTCTTAGAAGAACTCTTTTTTTCCCAAATCCAAGTACAAGAGATATATAAAATACCAAATAGGCAGGACCAGAAGAGAGATGCTTTGTTTCATAGTCAAAACATTACCTATTTGCAATACAGAAAGTGTATTGAAAGCTGCAAGAGAGAAGAGCTAAATCACGTGCAAAAGCAGGCCAATCAGTGTAATAGGTGATCTGTCAGTAGAAACTCTCAAAGCCAGAAGGCTTTAGAAAGATATTTTCCAATTTCTGAAAGCCCCCAGAAGCAAACAAAGATTACTATGCCCAGGAAAATTGTCCTTCATAACTGAAAGATAAATGAACACTTTCCATGAAAGAAACAGACAGAATTAATGCATGACCACTGCGACAGCTCTACTTAGTAAGCTGGTGGGAGTGCATTTGACTGAATAAGAATGAACATACGAAGAGGCTATGGGGAAATTAAACTACTCCAGGATAGTTGTTAAGAAAAAAAGGAGTGAGAAAGCACCAAGCACTGGAAAACCATCACAATGACCAGAATTACAATGGACTTATTCAGTTATAATCATGAACATTAATTGTCCCAATTCTCCAAAGGAAAGACTCAGACTAGAGGCCTGGGTCAGAAAGTGGGATCTCTCCTTTTGCATCACCCAAGAAATGTACTTCACCATCAAAGATAGGCACTACCTTGGAGTGAAAAGTTGGGAAATGTATTCTAAGCAATTAGAAACAGGAAGCAAGCAGGCGTCACTATTCTAATATCTGATAAAATAGACTTAAAGCCCAAAGTATTCAGAAAGGTTAAGGAAAGTCAGTTCATAATGACTAAATGAACAATTCATTGAGGACATCACAATTCTAAATATAAATGCAGTGAACATATGGGTGCTCCCAATTTCATGAAAAAAAATACAATTAGATTATGAAATTCCAGATTAATACAGAGACAGGAATGTAGGTGACTTCAATACCCTAATCTCATTAAGGGATATTTTATCTGAACAAAAGTAAACAGACAATGGAGCTAAATGATGCCCTAGAGCTTATGGAATTAACAGAAATGGACAGAACAGTCCACCAAACCCTGCAGAACACACATTCTTCTCAGCCATTCACAGGACTTACTCTAACCATCCAGCAGGACACAAGGGAAGTCTGCACAAATATAGGAAATTTGAAATAACTCCAGGTATTCTATATGATCACAATGAGCTAAAGCTTGAAATCAACAAAGGGAGAGACTGTATATAATTACAAATTCATGGAGTTTAAACAAAACATTATTGAAGAATGGGTCATTGAAGAAATCAGAAAGGAAAAAAGAATCCTAGAAATGAATAAAAAAGTATCAAATTATCACAATTATCTGAAAGGGCAAATAAATTATTCTTCAGTTACCTTCATTTGTGAAGCAGGATTTCCTTCATGTGCTTCAATTAATGCATTTTTCATCTAACTGAATACACAAATACATATAAGAAATGAATCGATTTTCTAATAAGTCATGGTTTCAGAAAATGAATGGCAACGACCGCTAGAAAACCAAGAAGGCATCTCCCTTATCTCTTATGGATGAACTGAGTCCAAGAGATGCAGAGCGGTGATGAGACTGGAAAGGAAAGAAAGAGCACAACACAAACGCTGAGTGAACTCTATGCCAGGAAGCCCGACTGTGCTATATGGAAGCGCTGGGTGTTCGTGCCAGAGAAACCTGAACCAAATGCTTCTCTCACAGCTTATTAGACACAGGGTCTTGAGTAAGGTAAGGAGCAAAGTCTCCTTTAATGTATCAGTAAAATGAGCATAACCGCTGCCATCTATACACACACACACACACATTTGTGTACCACTGAAAGAAAGAAGGGAGGAAGGAAAGAGAGAAACAGAAACAGAGGAAGGAAGGAAGGAAAGAAGGAAGGGAGGGAGGGAGGAAGGGAGAGAGGGAGGGAGGGAGGAAGGGAGAGAGGGAGGGAGAGTAGGAAAGATTGGAGAATGTTAATATCTAAAACTGAGATCTACTTAGTTTGAGAGTTTGCCTACCATTTTTTTTTTACAATCAAGTAGATAATAGCAAAATTACTAAAAACTGAACAATTGCAGTATTGATAGTGTTTGTTAGTAGAAAAAGTGCCAATGAGTTCGACTACAGAATAATATTAGCTGATTTTACTTATCTATTTAGTTAGTTATCTAGTTGCGGGGGTGGGCGGTAAAGAGAATATAAGTGCTCATCATCAGTATTCAGTTTAGTGGACAACTTTCAGGAGTTGGGTCTGGCCTTCCACCTCTTAAGATAGGGTCTCCCTTGTTCTTTCTGCTGCCGTGCATACCCCAGGCCAGGTCTCCTGTGCAGTGCTGGCCTATTTTCCTGTCTCTAAAGAACTACAGGGAAAACAGATACTTGCCATCTCCTTTGTCTTTATATGCATTCTGAGGAACGAACTCAGATCCTCAGAACTGTGTCATAAGAGCTTTTACTTAACTATCTCCCGGACACCAATCTCAGTGTTTTTTAAAAGTGATATTGGAAGATGTCGTGGATTTTATCTAAGCAAAATTCCCTAGAATAAATTTAATAAGGTATGCCTAACATTTGTTTTAGTGCATCTGCTGCTACAAGCCAGAGTCATAAAAGGCATCCCTCCAAAACATGAGCAATCCTAACAGGTGCCACAGAGCAACACAGCCTGACAATTTGGAGCTCTTGGTAAATCCTTTTAAGGTGAGAGAATCATTCCTAACAACAGGAGACGTGATCTATAATAATATCAATTGGAGATGAGCCCGATAGTTTTCCATACATTCTTCTTACTGCACGTCATCTCTGGATACACGGCAACTGAGTGAAAGATTGTATAAGACTCCTGAGTATTAGTAAACATGCTTCAACCATAAACTCCAGCCAGAGGCGATGAGGAAGGACATCTGTTCTACCATTCAGACATAGAACTGGCAGTAATGTTCCTAAGCAATTTACCAAATTACTTCTCCCTGCTTTAGAGCTCAGAGATTATACTTGATGAGCTTTATAAGTCTATGGAGCAAGTTACTTAGAATCACGTCATTCAGCTATGGGGATAATGATATAAACCTTCCTAGCATACACAGTATTCAATCCTGACATAAGCAACTGCACCTGAAGAATACAATTGACAGTCTGTTCTGAAGGTCTGTTTCTACTTACCACACTTGACAATGTTACCTATTTTGAGGGAAACATTGCATCATGACTTTTTATTAACAGCAAACTACAGAGGTAGATCACATTCAAAATTCTGGATTTCACAAAGGAATAATTTTAGGCAGCAGCTTGCTGCTCTTAGGCTATTTGCAGTTGTGGTGACATGTTTCTACAGGGCCCTTGGCCTACTAGAAATTCCCTTCAGTTGGTATTCATGGGGTGATGATCACCACTGAACAATGTCAAGCTCATTCTAACTTCAGCGGGAGTTCTCATTCCATGGAAAATCAGCTGCTTTAAAAGGATGTTTTTACAGATAACTTTTGAGCCAGTTTGATTCATATGAAAGAAATCAGGGCCAAAAATCCAGTTTATGCATCATTGATTCGAAAATGTCAGTTATGGTAGAGTGATATCTAGCTAAATCTGGTTAAGAAAATATTTTTCCCTCACAGTGTCCGCCTTAGAGTTTTTTCACAAACCTTCATATTTCTGCTGCTTTGTAAGAAACAATGTTACAGCCAGGTAAGAAGCTATCTTGCCAGTCAATGTCATAATAATTTTCTTCAGAAATATGGGAGTTGTAGAAAGTGCTTCGGTTTTCCTTTTGTTTTTGTTTTCTAGGTATTATCTTATTTTGTTTGCTTGACAAAGTGTATTTAATGTCTCAGACAAAGATAGTAAAGCCATTTTCTTCCGAAGTAAACATTTTCAGGCTTTGTTCTCATTTGGATTTCTGTTCATTTAGCATTAACTATTGTCCTCATTTTGGCATTACAATAGTAGAAATTCATCTTTACATATTCTCCACATTCTTATACAAAGATTACCTTTTATGATATGGAAGTATGAGGGAAAGGGGGGTTACAGTCATTGAATACATAGAATGCCTGTCTTTATAAAAGCCAAGCACTCTATTACTCAGGAATCATAATAAATGAGACAGAGTTTAATCCTTAAGAAGCTTATATTAATTAGAGAAAAAGGACACTAATCAAATGATTTCCTATAACTAAATATGTTGTTTCAAATTTGCAAGAGTTTTAGAGAACTGTTAAGATACGTTGGAAAGTGCTAACACTTCTGTGTGCTTTGGAGACACAACCGTTTATATTAACAAAGCCAGCAAACCCTTCTTAGCTCTATGGAGCTTTAGTGATGGCAGGGAGGTGAAATCGGTAAAGGCTTTTAGGGTGCGTGCAGAGTATCCTGGGAGTTATATATTATAGAAGAAAGCGTAGAGAAGTATAAGTGTTAAAACTTCTCTGCTACTTGGCATCCTAAATATACACATTTTTCTTCCAATTCAGTTAGCATGGAAGTGCACTTTCTGAGTGCCAGAAGATCTGTATGTAATATGACAAACCCTGAGATACCTTCAGCATCCTAAGAGCTTATCTAAATGACAAGTCAAGAAATCACATTTTTACAATGTGATAAGTCAGTACTCCGTGACAGTAAAACATGCTCTAAGGAAAAAGAACAATTGTTGAGAACAATAAAAAATTAATAACAAAAGAGTCACAGATAGCTGGATCAAATGCATGAAATTTAGCAAGTGAAGTTGAAGGTGAGCAAGAAAAATGATCTGAAAGTATTAAAACTAACATGGGAATGTGGAGATAGTCTAGGTTTCCTAGGTGTAGGGTAATAATTTAGAGAAATGTGATAAAAGCTGTGTAGGCAGAGGAAAAGAGATACCAAACCATGAAATTCTGCAGACAACTCTTTTAAAAATATTTATGTATTGTTTTTATTTTATGTGTATGAGTGTATTGCCTGCATGTATAAGTGCACCCATGTCATGCAATGCCTGCAGAGGTCAGAAGAGGGTGTCGGTTCCCTTGAAACTGGAGTTATAGATGGTTGTTAACTCCCATGAGGTTGCTGAGACCTGAACCCAGTTCTGCTGCAAGAGCAGCCAATGCTCTTAATCACTGTGCCATCTCTCTAGCATTCCTACAGGCAAGTCTTAGAGTGCCGTTTCTCATATGTCACTTTACTTTAAGTTTACCTGCTTTGTTTTACATCTAATTGTATGAAGTCCTGATAATCAGGGAGAATCCCATGAGCTGAATCCACTCTTGGAGAATCAGTTCCTCTTTCCTTTCAGAATTTGAATGTGGTTTGTGCGTATAAAGGTATACATGCACATATATCTTAAAACTCTAAGAAGAAATAGCACTCAGCGCACATATTCCCATTCAATTTAATCATGTAAGAAAATGCTCTTAAAGAACATTCCATAATAGTTTTCTGGTCAACGTCATTCTTTGAAATAATTATATAGGGTTCTGTAATATGGATATTCCATTACTAATTTAATCTCACCTGCTTTGATAAACATGTACATTTGGTTGACTAATTTGTGTCACTAAAAATGATGCTGGAGTGAATATTCTTAAGCATGGAGCTTTGAAATATGTTCTTATATTTATGAAAAGTATATTATTAAAAGTTGAATTTTTGTCATTTGAAGATTTTCTAAATGCTGGTGGTTGTATTCCACTATATTATCAAAAGATTCATTTTCATTTAGAGATGCCAGACGGTTTCACTGCATGGGTAGTGTTGATATGTATATATATATATATATGCATATATTTAAGAAATATACTAAGATTGTATGCATAAAATGCATTGAATTATATATATGACTAATAAAGTTAACACTTAAATTAAAAAGAAAACACTAAGAATAGTGATGTCACCTGTGCAAGGCTTCATCTGTGAATAGTATATGAACACATTAGTTACAGAGGGGTATTGAGGTGCAATGTCCCTTAAATGACTTCTTCCCACAACTCGTGAAATATTGGATCACTGACTCATCTCCTCTACAGATGAAGAGAGTGAGAAATAAAAATGTTAAGAAACTTCCCAAGCAGTACAGGGCTCTACTTCCTCTGCGGCAGTCTAATTGCTCACTATGTTTTTCAATAAGCCTATGCAGGCACAAACTCATGAATTTTACAAATTCTCCCGGGGCCTAATGTGGAAGTCATAGTTTTTTAAGTTCTCAAGGGACCTAAAAGAATGTTTAAGACAGGCCTTTTAAGGAGGCCAGAATTGGTGCACATGTGGCCAGAGACACTTTGATTAGGATCTGAGTTTTCACTTCTGTTTTTCTTCCGTATTTCTTCTTTTTATCTTTCAAGTCCCATGTAAACTAAAGCCAGAAATAATCCCAGCATAGACATGAGTATCTGAGTAAGAAACCCCAAACCTAACTGAGGAACTGTTGGCAACTGGTGTCTGCTGGGAAAGGGAGACTCAGTCTCATTTAAGGGTCAGATTATTGGTGGATTAACCAAACTCAAGTGGATAAACGCATATGGAAAAGCTTTTGGAGACACAAATTTGACTCTATAAGCATATAATAGAGACATTAAATTGGTTTAGGTGAGTGTAGTAAAGGGGATACAGATACGGGGGGGAATCTAAATGCGATCAAAATATATTGTAGAAAATTCACAAAATTCTCAATTAAAATAAAGGGTCATTATTATTACAGACGGAACATTTTAGCTACAAGGCTGCTAAGATCACATGGTCCAGTTTCAAACTATAAATTATATGTGCTTAAAAGTTCTTTTGAATTTTCCAAATTAAAAAGGAAAATAATACTTTGTATCTGAATCTTCAATATCACAAAATTAACCATAAATACTAAAATAGTGAACATTATATAAGTGTTACTGATAACTTGGAATTCAAGAGAGTATTTATAAGTGTTTGAACTTTACTGTGAATTGCAACATTTAGTATTCTGAAGGTTAATGTCACCAAAAAAGTCTAATTAGAATGAATAAAATCAGAAATAACCAAAACTCCTCCTATCCAACCAGGGTTTATGTCCATAAAAACTATCTGTGCTACTTTATGAGACTATGGTGTTTCACAGGTTACGTTAGAAAGCATTCCTACTCAGCCTGTTCATATGTTTCCCTGAGAAGCTAGAGCCGGAATTTAGGAAACAGGGCTTCGTTCCATTGCTCTCTAGAGAACCGTGAGGTCAAGTTAATGATTTAAATGGCAAATATTTATGTAAAAGTATATTTTATGTTCAGACTCTCTGTTACAAGGAAATACTATAAATTTGGAGAACATAATAGGATTTACATAGGAACCAAAGTGTTTTCTTTAAAATAACTTAGATAAATGGAAAAATATTAAACCAATGCATATAATATCAATCATTTTTGACTATTTTAAGGAATACAAATAATGAACAGTATAAAGGAAGTATTTGTTTTCTTTTTTGTTGTTTTGCTTATTTAGATATCTATGAAGCCACTGCTGTTTGCCATGTATGCTTTCAGTGGCCTCAGAACATAATAAGAGATCCACAGCTTTCGATCCAAGCATGTTGTCACATGAGGTCAAGTTCATTTCTGTAATTAAACCAAAAGTCCATTTGCATTTTCAAGCTCATCTTCTCCCAACTGTGTGAGGAGCACTGCTAAACTCTACATGGAAGTTCTTTTTATGGTTAAGGAATACTTTCTTATATATCCCTCAATTTTCAATTTTCATTATTATTGGTTTGTATTATATTAAATACCAATCATTGAAGTCCAGAGAAACCATTGCTTGGCAAGCATTTTTTATAAAGAGTAAGAGAGCAAATATTTATGACTTGGTAGGTAGTATGGCCTCTGTCTCACAAGTCAGCACCGACATTACAGCCAGAAAAAAAGGCAGATAATTCAAAATCACATGTCACAGCTCTGGTTCAATAAAACTTTATTTATAAAAAATCAGGACCTTGGGTGTATTTAGCTTTCAAAACAGTGTGGTGACTTCTGAAATAAATGAAAGTTCATTGAATCATTGATATTTCTTTTAAGTATAAAGGAATTTTGAGACAAAATATTTGAAAATCATTGTGGAAATATCTGAAAATTAAAGTAAACTTTTGGATCTGCTCCAAAAGAACTTACTGCAGGAAGATCAAGACACCATACAATGGACCCTTCATTCTGTAGGAGACATGAAGGAAAGCTCCATGTGGAAGAGAGCTCCCTGACCGTATCCTATAGCGGGATGAGAAGTCCCCAAGGAAGGCACGATGAAGAAAGGAAGCCTGCATTGTGTTTTCCAGTACACAGTCAAGGTGAGAAATGACTTTGAGACATATCTAAGTCAAGCATGAGGCATTGCTTAGAGAACATGTATACATGCTCAAAAGTAAAATCGGACAACCCAGATGTCGCAAAGCTTTTTTGAACCTTCTGCTTGTGCCAAGAACTTTTACCTATTTTTATTTTTTAAAAATGTACACAGCTGAAGGGTCAAAGAAATGATTTTGGTGTAGAGACAATGCAAAACATTTAAAGACCTGGGACACAGGTAAGCCTCGTCTCATAAACATGATTGTAGAACTATATAATAAAAATAAATCATTAATTAATATTTTAAGACTGTATAAAGGTCTTTAACTGACTTAGTCAAATCTTTGATATAATACAGAGTTTACAATATAGTTGCCACAAGTAAAAAAAAAATTCAGTGTCATAATCTAGAATGTAAGAGAGAAGAAAAATCCCAGGAGAAATAAAGCTCAAATCATCTTCAGAAGAGAGTCATCAAAGCTGGGTGCCTGAGGAACTTTAGCAATGAAAGGCTTACTGCCTGGAAAATGCCAGAGAAAACTGTTCTCAGTGTCTGATTCTGTTCTTGACTTACCTGCATTTGTACCCTGCAGGTGAAATATTTTAAGCATTTCAAGTTTATTGTCTGGCTGTGAACATAAGAATAGTTAAAAATAGAAAATTTCAAAAGAGGCTGTGGCATCCTAACTCTGTGACTCTGCTTTACTAAGGAAAGCAGCAGGATGGACAGGGACCCACAGGCTCGTCGTTTACCTGGCCACGTGAAGGGTACTCTTTGCTATGAATTAATGGCAACCTGGAAGTTATGCCAAAACAATGTGTAATTTATGTGTGACCCATATGAATGAATTGCTTTTTCAAGGCATTTGTGGGAAATGATTTACTTTAAGTATACTGTTTAACTTAAACTTTATTCCTCAGAAAGTTACCTGCATGCTGTAAAGTATACAGCCATTCAAAGGAAGAATGCTCAGAAAATCAGGAACAGCAATTATGAGTATGGGCTTTTCTAGACATGATTTCTTGAGTTACTGAAAATATACAGAACTTCAATAAGCCAAGATGTGGTACCTCCTTTGATACTGCATTTATATTATCTGCACAGTAGGATTAGTGGTCCCTGTGGAGATATTAAAGAGGTCATTTATTTTTCTGTTAGATACACAATTGTTTATGTATTATACAGCAGTAATGGCTTAATTGAGAGACATGTAAATTGAACACTACAACCATGTGTGACATATGAATTCTGATGTGATATTTATAAATATTTTAGTAGTAACCATTTACCAGATGGAACTGATGTGTATTTTTGCAAACCTGAAACATCTTCTTTATGGTAATTGTCTGCACTGGAGATAATTTATTCTGTCTTTGCAATATGGATAAAAGTCCTCTTCACTGTACACAGTATTCCAAAATTTTAACCAAACAAACAATTAAAAACATGGCTATTCATCAAGATGAATGCTAACAATCCATTTGATTAGTGTATAGTAAATTGAAATGGCTTATCTCTGTTTACTTCATTTCAAATAAAAATACTTAACAAACATCTTTATACATTTTGCTCTTGAAATGCAGCCTTGAACTAGCTCCAATGATACTGTGATCTAACAGGAGAAAATCACATGGAAGTCCACATCCTGTTAGATATAAAATATTAGGTGTTTTTGCTGATTTTTCAGGTAGTAAATTCTATCATCAATCTCTGGCAGAAGAGGATGGGGTTCTTCTCTCCTCAGTGCTGGTCTTCTGGTCACAGATGTCAATCATCTCTATCACCACCTCTTTGTAATATTATGGATTTTTTAAAGCCACTGGGATTTGTATGGGTTCATCAGTCACCACCACAAACAACTAAAAGAAGCATCCTATTGTCACTCTTTCTATCTCTACAGATTGATATGATGGCTTGTCTTCTTGGTCCCTTGCTCATGAGTTGTGTTTTTGGATGCTGTGTCAATGAAATCCCATCTCTCCCATAAACATGTATAATTATAACATCTCCTGGCAAGTCTTGACAAACTAGTCTTTAGTGATTTCAATGATTTTAATGAGATATCTTAGTTTGATTTACAAATTTTGTAAACATAGTTTGGTGTTGTTATGTTTGGACTCTGATTCTTAAGCATCTTTGATATCATCAAAGAATAAAAACAGTTCATCGTTTTCCTCCTCCTCTATTGGCAGAGGAAAAAAAAGAAGAAGATAAACAGGGAAGAGGATAAAGTTGAATCAGAAATAGATATCAAACAAGATTTAAATGTTCTGTTCCAAAAGTCCTAGGATAGAGCACTGGGCATAAACCACCATCTAACTACACAGACAAATACATGCATACATACACACCACACACACACATATAAGCACACATACCACCATATAAATAAACACACAAACACACACACAGAGAGAGAGAGAGAGAGAGAGAGAGAGAGAGAGAGAGACTTACACCACAAAACCCACATGATATTGTTCTTTGCCTAATATTAAGGGTAAGGGTTATATCTGAGACAAACTAATGTCTCAGTTCAATCCATTTGAAGCTCTACATGGGTTAACAGCTTTCAAATATCCCAGGGAAACATACATCTTTGAGCAATATGATAGAAATAAAGTGCTGTAAACACTTGCTAGGGGAGCTAAATTAAAGGCACAAATTTTAAAAGGATACATTATTTCATACATAAACTGCTGGCATCTACGTTATAAATGGGAGTTAGATTTGTAGTCAATAAGAAATCCTTAGGTAGCTGTGATTTACATTTTTCTATTAGTTGTTACAGCTTAATATTTTTCTTAATGCACTGAAATTTGATCATGCCAGTTTTTAAGAGAGTAAAAAGAAAATGTCACAGGTAGAAATTCTAATGAACTGTTATAAGCCAGAACAAGGCAATGACATATTCGAGAAGCTCAGCATCTTTGCAAGGCTGCAATAAAGGTGAGTTTGAACCACTTGAAATTAATAGCCTAGTTTCTTTTCTGAAGGGGCTATATGCCTACTGCAGATGACTCATGGAAACAGAATATGAATATTTAGCTATGGTTTAGATCTGTCATCTTTATACAGAGCAGTCACCTCCACAAGAAAACAGCACACAGGTCTGTAGGGTACAAAGACAAAAGTGGTTCAAAGTTTAGCTAGCCAGATTTTGTTTCAATTCAGAAAAAAATGCAGTGACTTTTCATAAATCATACATTTTCTGAAATCAAGTTGTTCTTATGTGTGAGGGAAATTCATCCCGATCTTCTAAATGGATGCAAATAAATTGTCATCTAGAAAAATACACAAAATATTCAAATTTTCCAATGTAACAAATAATCAAATTGCTGAGTCCCAGATCTGCTGCAGGAATGCACCTTTCATTTGTGCCCATGATATTGTGGTGGAGTTGGATCACATGGCAATGCTAATATGTCAGGGCATTGAATAAGTTCTGGGGTATCCCCCAGCTTCAACAGAAAATACTAATAGGACACCCAATTCCGCAAGTTGCTGAAAGTCATTGTATAAGGTATATAAGAAGCAAAAGTATTACTTGAGTGAATATTGCTTGTATATGTATAGTTCATTTGCATTGGGAGTTACGTGTTCTAAACACACTATTGAGCAGAGCTTTCAATGAATACATGACTTTCTTCCCTAGTCTGCAAAGCGAAATGATTGCTACTTCAGCATCCACCTCACCAGTAGTCTCTCCTAGTGCAAACCAGAGAGCTGTTTCAAAGAAATATTTCAGGGTCTCTTTCCTATTATAATATTCATGTACTTGAAAAACAGAGAAGCATTTTTGCTTATCTTGGTACCCTGCTCTGTATGAATGAGGTTAGAGGGTTACTTCTACTTGGTGTAACTTTTCATATTCTTGAGTTTCTTGTTTGTTTGTGGTTTCATAGCCAAACCCGATGCCAGCTTGACTTTATCTAATCAAATAGAATCAGGACAAGAGTGGTTTATATGAATAGATGCACAGATAGCTTGTTGCTCTCCTTCCCTCATTAATCTATGCTGTACTTAATAATTGCTCTTCCCACATAATAGAACACATTAATTGCAAATTTTTCTTCCACTGCATCTGTCAGAGAGAAAGTTTGATAAACTTAAACCAAGTGAAATTTTGTCAAAAATGTACTCATACATTTCTCAAAATATGTATGCCTGCATAATTTAAAAATGATGTCAAATATACATGATTTCACTGTAAAAGATACTATGTGTTTTTCAAAACTAATAGACGGCTGGTGCCCCATGTTATCGCTCCTTGCTGAGTTATGTTTTCAGCATATGACAGCAGAGTGCACACATATTTGACGGATGAGTTTTGTCTTTTGTGTGCATCTGATACTATTAGAATATTTTATTCCCATACCACAGAAACCATCTACATATTAATTAATATTCATTTTGCAGAAAATACACTCTTTCTCTGTACAAACGTTTACAGCATTACATGTAAGCTATGTTAAGATAACTGACTTCCCAAAGATATTCTTGATGACAGTGTTGCCCAAGTGGAATGAGAATATTATTGCCCAAGGGGAATTATTTGCCCCCCCCATATGACTGTCTCCTTTACCCCATACACAAAATGATATTCAAACATGCATATGTATTTGAGCTTGTATCTTAAAATTTTGCCTGTCATAGTTTCAACAAATATGAGTTCTCCTTTGAGGAAAATGCAATAGAATACCATCTATAGTTTTATGTCTTTTATCTCCTTTTCTTTATATTAGTTAAGGACTATGAAGAAAATGTGAAAGTACAAATAGGCTGGGATTCAAATAGATGAATAAAGCAATTTAGCTGGCATTAACTAGATGCTTCTGGAGAAGTTATGCCAAATCTGGATACTTGCAGCTTCACGAAACTTTTAGGGAAAAACTTGAAGTCATATGTCTAAGAATTATGTTGGTTATTCAACAAGAATTAATGGTGTTATGTTTGTAGATTCATTATAATGACATAGCCCAGACTCTTCTGGAATCAATAAATAGCAACATGATTTAGGTGGGTGATCCTGGAGCAAACAGGTTCTGGCCCTTCTTGTCTATAGTTATGTATTATTTCAAGATTGGTGATACTTGTGGCCACAAATATAATGATCACAAAGAAAAGTTCACACAGCCACATTGGTCATGATATGAGAGTCTAAAAGCTCAAGAAGTAAAATTTCATGCAATATGGAAATATTTTGTAGCCTTAGTATTAATAAAATTAACTAGAAGTTGATAACAGAT
Source organism: Nannospalax galili (assembly GCF_000622305.1). Taxonomy (NCBI): domain Eukaryota; kingdom Metazoa; phylum Chordata; class Mammalia; order Rodentia; family Spalacidae; genus Nannospalax; species Nannospalax galili. The sequence goes on along the minus strand of NW_008348089.1, from coordinate 4,159,033 downwards.
TCTTAGTCTTATATGAGGCAATTCCTTGAGCTTAATGCCAAAGGGAAGTGTTCACACATGCATTAAATAGTACGTAGATATGTTTCCAAAATTTCCAAAGGCTATATGATAAGACATCATTAGGGTGCAACCACCACCTAGTAATCTATGCCAGATGGCACACTATCTTATACATAACACACACGTGGGTGGTGCTGCTAGGTAGGTAGTGTTTTATCATAGAGTTCATAGAGTAGAACTGATATTCACTAACAAGTGCAATCTGAGGTCAAAAGCTACTTCATCTGTGATTAGTGTAGGGTGCAAGAATGGGCCTGGTAGAAATAGACAAAGGACAGGTATAGATAAAAAATTAGC
>NW_008348089.1:4132648-4158628 GCF_000622305.1 Nannospalax galili | reverse complement strand
AAAGAAAGAAAGAAAGAAAGAAAGAAAGAAAGAAAGAAAGAAAGAAATTAGTACCTGAAAGTATTGGAAGAAAAATCAGGAAAGAGAATAGGAATCAGATATTGCAGAAGTTCACTAAGTCAGGCTAGCAAAGCTAGGTTCCATTTATGGCTCATTTTCACAGGCAGATCCAGGGATAAGAAGAGTAGTTCATAAATATTCTGAACCCAGGCCCCTCTGGATTCATGTCCTTGGCTTTAAATTAATGAAATTTCCAGAAATCCAGTTTAAAATGAGTTCTTACAGTATATTTAATTGCCAAATATAATAAACAAAATAAACCATTACAAATACTGGAGTTTCAAAAACTGGATTTCCACATAGGAGACACAATCACATGATAACATAAAAATCTTAAATCTTATAAAAATAATTACATTTACAGTTCTCAGAACTGTAAATTAAAATTTTCACTATAAACTTCTAAACTATTCTAACATTCATAAATTTTTGAAAGATAAGCTCTGATCCATTTTCTCTTAATTGATTTATTTGATGTGTTTTAATACACACAGTTTAATACACACAGTGTGCTTACAACCAAACCCATAGACGGCACATTTGGCTTATTTCTGCATACACTGGAATAAAAACCTCTTAATATGCCATGTTAAATTTTAAGAATATTCTCCATTGTGTACCCTAACAAATATTCTTATGGAAATATGCTTTATTTTAGATATGTTATTAACTAGAAATCTTTTGTTTTACATATTTGCATAGTTGCTTCTTAAACAGTATTGGACATTTCTTATAGACACTAACACACTACTACTTTTGATAGTATATAAAAGATTCATTGATACAAATATAGTTCTATTGGAAGTGTTTAGACAATTCTGTTACATTCCAGGTGTTTATTTTCAGTATTCTACAGACATAGATTGTGCACAATATTTTTTTACTCATATCCTGCTTTCATATTTCAGTACTTCCCTTCTGAGAAGGTAGGCACTTTTGGGAAATATCAAGAAAAGTGAATCTGAATTCCCTAGTGATACATGCCAGTCAGTTATTTTATTACAGTACAGCACACTGCAGATGTCAGAGAACAGCAAAAGTAGTTAAAATTTTGAGATGTTGAATTCAGACTCGGATAATTAAGTTGTGCTTAAAATACCATGTGAGCTATTAGTTTCTGGACTTCCATAGGCTTAAAGGTATACAGTTGTCTTTAGAATTATTTTTCTTTGTTTTAGGCACCATTAATGAAGCATCACTGATATCTCGTGTAGAAAGCATTTCTTTGCTCTAGTTCTTTGCATTTGCACATGAAAAACAAGATCAGAAGAGCAGATGGGATTAAAATTTATGTGCCAACCTGGCTTTTAACTAATGCTGAATTATTTCAATTTTTTTTCAGAATTCACCTGTTGTAACACCAACATCTTTAGTGATGCCTGATTATATTTTATGATTTTTAAGGCTTTGTTATCATAGCCCCATAATAGAATTATGAATGCTGAAAGACATAAGTTATTACCAATCCAACCAAATAATCAAGTTAAATACTCAGAAGCACTTCCTGTTACAAAAATAAATAAATTCTGAGCTGGGCGTGGTGGCACACACCTTTAATCCCAGCTCTTGGAAGGCAAAGGCAGGTGGATCTCTGAGCTCTAGGCCAGCCTGGTCCGCTAGCTGGGGCTACAGGGAGACCCTGTCTATAAATAAGTAAATAAATCAGTAAATAAATTTAAAATAGAATAAATAAATAAATAAATAAATATAGTATAGTATAGTAAGCAAATTTTCCACTAAGTCAACTGGAGGAATGAAGAAAGATAAATGCAATTAATTCATAATGGATGAAGCTTTGGTTACTCTCATTTTAGTATGATGGTCATTAAGGTGTATAAATTGTACAAGCCAATGAGATTCACAGACATCTGTATTTGCACACATTCTGCTTTGTTTACGCCAACCTTCCCTTCTGCCTTTGAGCAGATTCAGCTTATATTTCACTATAGATATTTATTACCTAGCATTACTGAATTCCTAAAACTATATCCAGTCTGCATTATAGTAACACACACCATAACTTTAAATAATTTATTTCCATTAATTAGATAAAAGCTTTATTTTAAAATGACTAAGAGGTAATTACTAGGCAGCATTTAACATGAAAAGGAGTACATTATCCATAAATATATCCACAAATATAACATTTTTTGTAATAAAGCGCTTAAGATTCTTGCCAACTCTCCTCTGTCTTCATGAATCTGTATAAGTAAATAAAAATGTGGGAAATTCCATCATGCTTAGTGCCACATATTGTAGGAGTGTGCAATATTACCAACTGGGTGGCTTCTTCTTTTTCAAAATAATACATATCCTGACGTCACCTAATAAGTTTTGTAATCAGTTCCTATAGATTTGAAGTGCTTTGTGGAAGATTCTGTAAAGTACAGTATCTATTTGAAGTAATTCAGGCTGTGAAGATGAAGAATCAAGCAGGTGTCTATTTCTTTAATTTGCATGAAAAAATATTGACATATTCAGTGTAGGCAAAGTGGTGAGCAAATTAATGATTATTTCTTAGATAAGTGAAGAGGAGTTGTAAATGTGTTTATGACATTTAATGCAGGATAAAGAGGAATAAAACAGAGATTCATTCTTCCACAAATCACAACAATCAAAGTGTTTATCACCAAGAATGTACTTTTGGCTCATAACCTTAGGGAATACAAAATATTCTATTTTATTTTTAATAGGCAGATATATCTAATTGTACTTATCATGGGTAAAAAGAAATTATATCTGATTATATTTATGGTCTCTTTCCCCTGTTTAGGGTATTCAAGATCCTGAAAGAGGTTTTATGTTGTATCTGGGTTGGAGGGGGGAGAGGGGTTCTGAGTCCACAAAGGGCATGGTTGTGAAATACCATATCCAAACACAGCTGCCCGTTTGGGATTATAGAGCTTCTTCCATTGGTATAGAATGTAATGCGTTTCCACCCCCTACTAGTTATTTGTGTATATTCTAGTCTTTCCTGTAAGTCTATTAGTCCCCATCTTCATTTCCATGTGTTTCTTCCTGTATTGGATGAAGACCTTTATTTAGTGGATCCAGTTCTACCTACCCTTACCAGTAACCTTCCATAATTGCTCTTCAATTCTTTTAAGAGCCTTCATGATTGTGTTCATTTCTACTACTTTACCACATCACACATCCATAAGAAAATATTACCTTTGCCATGCAGGGTAAACAGACTCCTGCACTGCTCACCTACCTCAGGGCTGAAAGGACCCATAGCTTTATAACCGAACGTCATTCAAAGTACACATTTAGCATCTTGTCTTCTCCAGCATTCCAACTTCTGACTGGCATAACAGCAAAGAACGAGGAAGCCTCACCTCAGAACACAAACCCTTCAGATAAGTCCACGAAAAAGAAAGCCCTTTAACTAATTGTCTCACCAGTGAAAATGAAGTGCACATTTTTCACGTCAGTCAATTAGCATTCCACTTTAGTGATGATGTCCAACTGTGTTCACACAGCACACTTGTCATTTATGATATTAATTGGAATCCCAATACTGCTTTGTAATCTTTTTGGTGTCCCTTAATATCTTCTTAAAATGCCTTGCCTCGGTTTCTCATCCACTCATTTACCAGAACTTAAACTTGTCTCAGAAGGATCATCCTACCCTTGAAATATCCCACTTTGTGAAGCATTCTGTTTTCCCTTTTATTTCATTTGAATGTGTGCTTTCACATCTTAATCTTTCCTCCCCATCTGTGCTGTCCCCTCCATTTTCTTCACTCCTCTTCTAAAGAGGAAATTATTAATACTCTTTCTGCATCTTCATGGATAATAGCTCCTTTCTTCCAGATATGCTAAACTATCCTCTACTCTCAAAATAAAGCAACCAAGCCCCAGTGGGGGTGAGCATTCTTTCTTCAGATTTGAATCTCATATCCAGTGCATTTACCTCAACTTCCTTGAGATGTCACCTTCTCCACTGTCACCAATTTCTGTTGCAGTCCCTTACTTTAAGGTTCCCGATGAGATGTTCTGGCTAAATGCAATGCCCTGTCTTCACATCTCATCCTTACTAAACCTGATCTGGACCAAGAGTCCTTTCTCCAATCTCTGCCTCTTGAAAATCTCCTTTCCAGGAGAATCTTTACATCTTCATAGCAAACTCATATTTGCAACACACTGAAATGCCTTGTCACCCCATGCCCATGCACACATATCCCTTTATCCCTTCATATGGTCTTCTGTTGATTTAAGACTTCTGTCCTAACAGTTTATGCCTGCTAAATCTGACAATATTGTAACATGTAAGCTTCATTGTCAATTCTTTGGCAATCCTCCCTCTGCCTTCATATATCAACCCATCAAGTGGACTCGATCATTTTCCCTTCTGGTATAAAGTATTTATGTTCATCATCCCTGAGCTTGCATTTTTGTCATGTGTGTGTCTTGGTGTTCTTTGCCAGGGTGTGAATTCCACGGGAGCAAGTATTGACAGGTGATAAAACTTTAGAACCACATAGACCGAGAATTAAGAGTGTTTACTAACTTTGGGTTGTATGATTTTGAAAAACTGTTTAAACTCATTAATCTTTCATTTTCTTATCCGCCAAATGACTCTCACCAAAAATTATGACTATAGATCAAATATATATGGCACAGGAAATGGCATTGTAACCATGTCAAACAAATAAATGATTGAATGACTCTCTGACTAGTCTGGATACAGACACACAGTAAATGCTCGGTACATTTCTATTGAGTAGAAAGATTTGTGAATGAGAGTTATTTGGGGCTTGATGACTATATATATATATATATAATCTGTTAAACTTACTTCTTTCATTATCATAAAAAATTAAATCCTGTGTCAGGCGTGGTGGAATACGCCTTTAATCCCAGTACTTGGGAGGCAGAGGCAGGTGGATCTCTGTGAGTTCAAGGCCAACCTTGTCTACATAGTGAGTTCCAGGACAGCTGGGGCTACAGGGAGACCCTGTCTCAAAAAGACCAAAAAAAAAAATTAAATCCCTTCACTCACTGTGTTACCACATCATTATTAATTTCCATAATGTTTTACATATTTTATCTCACAGAAATTTTTGCCAATGCCAAGTCAGTCTGATGTGTAACAGCTGTTTTAACTTGTATGCATTTCAATACCAGCATGCAATTGAATCAGTTTAAAATTATGTTTGATTGAATATAACTCCTACCCTTTCCACAGATATAAAATTGTCATTGATGGGGGCTGGAGAGATGGCTGAGCAGTTAAGAGCACTGACTGCTCCTGCAGAGGACTCAGGTTCAAGTCTCAGCACCAATATGGTGGAAGTCCAGGGGAATCTGAAGCTTTCTTCTGATCTCCGTGGCATTTCCTGACACAGGTGCACTTACATACATGCAGACAATACACTCATACACATAAAATAAAAATAATAAAAAACATATTTTAAAAATTGTCATTGAGTTAAAAGAAATCCCTGCAAGACTACAAAGGACAAGGATTAGATTTTCCTCTTTTCTCATAGGGGGCTTCACCTCATATCTTAAGGTCTCCTGGAAACATCTCATCTTCATTCTAACTAGAAAGAGGACAATATGAGTAAGGAGCCAACCACCCTTTGAAACTGCATACAACACTACCCTGTCAATTGGATATGATAATTAAACTTTATTTTCATTGGCCAGATGGTGAAGAGGGGGAGAGAGAGAGATTATAGAGATTTTTGAATGACTATAATATAAAACATACCAGTAAACAGATTATCAATACAGCCACTGCTTAGACAACTGCAGAATTATTAAAAGAGAACAGAAATGTTGCATTTCTGTTTCCCAGGTAAACATCTACAATGGGAGACTTGTTACTATATCTTTTACATTTAAGAAAAACATGCAATTGTCTGCTTCTCCACTCTCAACTTTGAATTGCATGACACATTACTCCAAATGGATCACTGCAAGAAGAATATCTACTGAAAGACCCACAGAAATATTTGCTTACCAAAACATTTTTATTTATGTATTAAAAACAGAATAATATTCTGGTACCCCAAGGAAGCAGGTTGTCTAATATTACATGTTTAGTCCATTTCAATTTCTGGATAGAATTTATTGGGAGTAGATGCTGTGTGTGTGTGCATGTGTGTGTGTGTGTGTGTGTGCCTTATGTGTGTTTATGTGTCTGTGTATGTATCTGTGTATCTGTGTGTGTGTGTGCGTGTGTGTGTGCAGTAAAGTAATCTTTTGAAACAGGACAATATTAAATTTAGAAAAAACACATGGTAGGAAATAACACATTAACAGATACTTATAGATAAAGAGCAAGAAATGTACTTGTAAAATATTTCTTAGAAAAGTACATGAGTTTTCAAAACCAATTTCAATAACAATTTAAGTGGAAAAGTCCCCAGACTAAAGATGGGCATTTTGTGCTTTATAGAACATCTTATTTTGCCTCTCTCTTTACCATTATGAAATTGAATATTCTGTTTTGGTGCTTGTTTGGAATGTCCATTTTGGATAGCAAATATTATTTTGTGTTTGCTGCATCTGGTTGAGAAGATAAAAATTAAATATAAATTATATTCACCAAAATTGTTTCACTGCATAAAAGTTCGAGCATGTGCATTAGCTCCACTCTCTAAGTGGTCTTTATGAGAAAACATTTTGAAAGTTTAACCATAGAAAACTAACTGTAAGCTTCCTGGGAGTCTCAAATCTGGCATTTTGAAACTATTTAGAAGCTACTTAGTGACAGAATGAGAAATGGATGTCCTGGTCACTGTAGTGTAAAGATGGCTGACTCAGTGAGCTGTGTCCTTGTCAAATCGCTTCATCGTCTACATGTCTTTTTACAGATAAAGCAATCCTTGCAACCACAGTGTAAGGGAGACAAAGCAAGATGTGGTCTCTGCATTTGATTTCAAGAGAATAGCCATGCTCATCAGGCAAAGTAAACTGAGTATCAGTATCAGTTGCTGTATTTATACAGCCAATATGCATCAACAGCCAGTGGTGGCAGATTCCAGCCAGCCTCTAACCCTGGCCTTCCATGTTCTCTGAAATGTTTTCTAATCTTTACGTAATATGTATTACTAAAGTTCAGTCATTCAAAAATCTATCACTATCACTGCAGTTATATTCCCCAGAAGTTAATCAAAGTTCATATCATAACTACCCAAATTTACATTGATATAATGACCCTAGAAAAATTGATCGTAGAACACAATGTCACCTAATGAAAAATTTAGAAATAATTATTTTGATTTTGAAAGCTTTTTATTAAACTGAACACAAACTTTTTAAGAGGTGATTAATATTCTCATTAGCATAATATGAATTACTTTAATTCTGTAAGGTATTTCTGTATTTGAAACACATACCATCCTAATGATGAACAGAGTATAAGAAGATATCACTATTATTTTTTTAAACAATTTTAGCATAGAAAAAGAAAAAAAATAGTTTATCCTCAGCGTGCATTGTCAATAATTTGCATTTTTTTAATGGTTGCCCATGTTGCATGATATTTCAAACTCATGTCATCTGAAACACTTAAAATGGTGAGAGATAGTCTCAAGTAAAAAGGGCACTTTGCTGCTACTCTTAGAAGGAGCAGAGGTGTTTCCTACAAGCTGCAGGTTACCTCCATTGGACCTCATTTGTAGTCTGTCCCTCAGCTCCTGTGCTGCTGGTTTCTTTTGATGGTGGCCCAGTCCTCAGAGAAATCAGGCTCAAGAACTAAGCAACAAACGTCATTCTTTTTTCCTTGCTTCTATCATCAAATATGTATGAGCGGTATTTTCTGTGATCATGCTTGCTTCTTTACCTTTCTCTTCCTTCTAATTCTTATGCTCTCTGCTCTGTATCAGGCCACTTTTTGCACAGGCTCTGTCCCCTCCGCCCATCCTCCCACTGTGTATCATTATACTGGGTCCTTTTGTTCTTCATAAACATTATGTCCAGAAACAAATGCTCTGCAACAGTCTGGGTATAAATGTTGACGTAGGTGAAGTAAAGCCAGTTCTGTCAAATACATGTTATGAAAGAATGACAAGGTCAAAAATCATGCTGAATGAAGCACATCACACAAAGGCAAACATCACATTCTGTCATATATGAAAAACAAAAAATAGAATAAAATAATCCAAAGGTAGAAGACGGAGACTTGAGGAGTGGGAAGAAATTTGGGATTGGGATGGCAGACTGGGCAGAAGGCAGAGAATGGAAGGGTAGAATTAATGGTGGGCCCATAGATGGATATATGAGAATACCACAGTGAAACTCTTTAGAGTGAACAGGTCAATACAGGTTGAACATGAAAATGAATCTGTGCCTGCTTCTCTTGTAGGGATAATTATAAAATTACTATTGATGATGATGAATACAGCAACAATTATGCCATTTAGGCAATAAATGAAAATTTTCTGTTTTAGTTTAAATTCTAGGGCATCATTTTTAAGAATGGAATGTTTCCTGTAATGAATGCGATATGCAACACAAGAAAGATTACGAAGAGTCAGCTTTCTTCCTCACCATAGTTTCACGGAGCAGGTTCTTCAAAGAAATGATGAATCTCTCACAAGCATGCTGCCATCTTAAAGGCCTAAAAACAAGTTCAAAAATGGATCTTTTCTTCCTTGACTCTCGCCTACTGCAGAAAATTCTGACCTGAAATTCATTATCTTCAGATTGTATTTCCAGGTTCCAATAACAAACATTCAAAAACAGTATGACACAGTCACAGCACAAAATGATTAAATCATGCATTAATTGGGGATTCAATGGTTTTATGAAAAGAGCAAGAGATTCATGAGAAAAAAGGAAAGAAAATATCAATATAGGCAGGACAAACTCCTTTGTAGTTGCTGTAACATGACAACATAGCACATATTTTCTCCATCTTGATACTTTTGACAGAGAATTCATCAGTGTGAAGATGTATTCTGGGCATCACAGCACTTTTAGAAGTAGAATTGTTTTCTACATACTAGACACCAGTAGCAATTTGTATACATGAATAGTTAAAGTGTCCCCTACATCAGCAAAATTTCTCTGATGACAAAGCAGCCTCCGTTGAGAACCACAAGATGGATGAAGGGCGGAGTAAAATCACATCAATTGCTTTTTGCTATCTTTTGTCTGTTAGTCACGAGACAAAAAGTCACAGCTATTTACTGGACTATGGTCTTGGAAAGTTAAAATTAGAATTTAAGGTTATAGACTTAAAAAGCATCAGAAGTCAGGACTCAACCTTATAATATATTCAGCTACCATGCATGGTTGAATGGATAGTACAACTATGGACCATGCATATTTGAATAGAACAAGGAGAGTCCAGGTGACAACTATGCTAAGGTTAGCTTTTGTTAGCTTTCTTTTTGATAACATTAATTATTGCAATATATTTCTTTCTCAGGACATCAGTCCATGTATAGAATCATAAAGGAGGTTTAGGTTTATTTTCTACTTTGTAGCCAGAGTTGGAGTAGAGTTGTTGGACTATGATTTGTGAAGTACTTGTAAGCCCAGAAAAAAACAGTTTTACTGTTACAATGATAGATTCAATGACATGTCAAAGTAAACATTGCTGAGATAGAGAACCAGAGTGTGGAAAGACAGGATGATCAGCGATAAACTGTCAGCATTTAAAACACTTTCCTCCTGAAACTTATCTGTGAAATGTCAACTTTTAAAATTTGCTGTAGAAGTCTAAAATAGAAGTTGGAAATACACAGAGAGGTGATTATCACATTTACCCTTTCTCATCACCAGGTAGAGTGATAAACATAAATTAATTCATGTCCTAACATCTGTGAACATAGAGACCTTATTTTGTGCTGATCTACTTATCATAATGCATAAAACTCATACAGTCCTGGGAAACTAGTTGAGAGTAATATTTAGCAAATAAAAAGCAATGAGAAAGAAGTTGTATCTTGTGTACATGTGCATTACATACACATACATGTGAAAAGGTGCTAAAGTATGATGATTTCTTTAAGAAGCACATAGTCTAAGGTCTCTCAAGTGCAGAGTAGATGAGAGTGCTAATATTTGAAGAGATAGCATACTTTTTTAAGATTTAAAAAGTCATAAAGGATATCAAGTAGTTTAAATATAAGACATTTAAGTGGAAGTAGATCAGTATTTTGTACACATTGCTCTTTTATATGAAATTTTATTGGATTTTTGCAATTTTCATACAGTATAATTTGATGTTATTAGGATGCCCCCCATCCACACCTCCCATCATGGCCCCCACCCAATTTAATGTACTCTGTTTTCCTTAGGTGAGGTTGAAGTTTCTTACCCACTACCTTATGTCTATTTTTTTTCTGGTTTGAGCTTTCTGTTACCATTCCTGTGAGTTCATATAAGTAAACTGTCCAGCTGTCTATAAAACTGTTTCCTTGTGGTCATCCACCAACTCTGGATCTTACAATCTTTCTGTCCCCTCTTATGCAATGATCCCTAAGCCTTGGGAGGCAGAAGTTTGATAATAGGAGTCATATTCAGGGATAAGCACTCTGCAGTCTCTTGTTCTCTAAACATTGGCCAGTTGTGAGGTTTCCGTGTTGCATAAGGAAACTTCCCTTGTGAAAGTTGAAAGATGCATTAATCTATAGGTATAACAATATGTTATTAGGAGTCAGTTTAATATGTAAGTATTTAGTAGAAAACTAGTATTAGGTTCTCCCTATGTCCTGTGACTTGTCTAGCATCAAGTTCCTAAGTCTTATATCAAAGACAGGTATGGGTTTCACCCTAGGAGGCAAAACTTAAATCTAATTTAAGAGTGGTTGGTGGGCTGGAGAGATGGCTCAGCAGTTAAGAACACTGGTTGTTCTTACAGAAGACCTGGGTTCGAATCCTATCACCCACATGGCAGCTAACAACTGTCCATAACTCCAGTTCCAGAGGATCTGACAGCCTCTTCTGTCCCCCGTGAGCATTTCATGATACGGGTGCACTTACCTACACCCAGGCAATACACGTGTACACATGAAATAAAAAATAATATATAAAATACTTTGAGGCCTATAGTAATTTGGTCGGAGGGACATAAAATATACATTTTGCTCCTAGCCCTCCTAGGTTGACTAGTTCCAGGGACTATGAGCATCTCTCAACATGTTCTATAATGGTGGGTCACCTGTTCTCTTGATCAAGGAGGCTGAGGTGACCCCACCAGATGGACTTGAACCAGTGTCCAGTCTATAAAGAGGAAGGTCAACACAGAGGAATCGTTTCCTCCATGCTTCCAAATGAAGCCAACCATGGTCAAGCAGGACCTTTGACTTATCTTCACATAGGCAGAACTGGCAAAAGAAAGGAGCCAGGGGCTCCTCCCAAGCCCATGTGACCCCTGAGGAATAGATCTCCAAATGACCTTAAAAATAAATCAGTTTATCTGGACCAACTGTAGGGCCTTAAACACCCAAAAGGAAAGTATAACCAAAGATTAAAGGGGCAATATAATTTTTTAAGAGTCCATATGTATAGCTAAAGGCTACATAACAAACAACAATGACAGACAGGAGATACCTTCCTTTGAGTTGTTGGCCAGGGTGGCCCAAGAGACCCAGATAGTAACCCAGCATAGAACTGGGAAAATGAACAGCAGACCCCAATCTTATCTAAAGGAATATTGACAACTGATTACGGCTAGATGAGGAATAGCTGATCCTCCTAAAACAAAGACCTCTAGATAGGCTGACTAGATTCACCAGAAGGGCAAGTCGTGGGGAAAGGCTGGGGTGCCGACAACACAGCAGACAGTAGCACGGATATCAGAGTATAAGGGCTCTAGTCAGGGGATGGAAGATATGGGAGGGTGCTATCTGGGAAGTGGGTATAAAAATAAAAATGAATGAATGAATGAATGAATAAATAAATAAATAAATAAATCTGAAAAAAATTATTTTAGAAAAAGAGTGGTTAGCTACTCCCATAATATTTGCTCCAATATTGTCCCAGGGGGCATATATTGCCAGGCCAGTTGGTATTATAGTTCACAGGATTCATAGCTAGGTAAGGTTGATAATCATCTTTTTTCCATCTGGCATCATGCATAACACATAGCACCTTCCAGCACTATGAAATTTAGCCACTGTAGATGAGGCTCTGAAGTCAGCACTAGCTTCATTTCTCTTTGTTTGTTCTATAGGTCATGTACATAATGTCTTCAACAATAGGGTCTTACCATCTAGTTCTGCTAGGTAACCAAAGGCAGGGTCAATGGCCAGGATTGTTTGTTTGAGGGTCTATGGGATCCCTGGTCAACAGCTTCTAGAGAGGAAGTCCATTCCTTGTATATTTTTTTTCCATTAGCCTATGATGTCTAGAAAGAGCAATAGCCTTCTTATTATAGGATAACTTTTTCAATTTATTTGTACGATGTTTACATATATATTTTAAGAAGCTTCTGTAGTGGTAGGTTTTCATACGGCTTTTTCTAAAGGCCTTTTATGTTACTTATCCATCCTCATACACCAGACTCTTCCCTGCCCTCCCATTCCCCATCCCATTTAACTCTTCTTAGTCTTATGTTCCCCTTCCCCCCATCATATCAGAGCACTGGCCAGGCTTAGTTCTTGCCCATCTATGGGAAAGAGAAGCACTTCCAAACTCATCCTTCTTGTGTTCAGATTTGTGGTCAGATTCTGGCATTATGGATATAATGTGCTTGCTAGCTTTCATCCTGTCTCCTGGAAGCCCTCAGCTTTAGCAGATATGCACGGTCTTGTCATTTTGATACAAGCCATTGAGTGACCAGTCCTCCTATAGTTTGAGTCTTGGACTTCTGTGGCAAGCTGAAACAAACTCTGCTTTCAAAGGAGTTTTATTGAATATGATCATCTTTGATCAACAGACTAGATTAATACTAGTTGTCAAGGTACTTAATATGATTTTAATCTTATAATCACTGTGTATTTAAACTCTCTGTGTTCCTTTTAAGTTACAATCATGGTAATATTAACTGGGTCTGATTTCATTACAGCTGCTTTCCTATCACCTGAACTTTATTTGAATACACAGAATAGCTTTCTATAAAAATATATTAGAGGAGGAAATGAATGTAAATGCTACAAAAATATTATTTGAGGACCTTCTAATACTCCTGTTTGAGTGCTCAGTCCTCTTCACATTTCAACTAAAATATCATCTTTTCAGCTCATTGCCACATTGGAAACAGAACTTGTTATCCCCTATTCCCATCATCTGTATTTTCCTTATCTTTTATTTTCATAAACCTTTTATTAATACACTTACTTGCTTCTTTTGTGGCTCCCTCTAGACTATAAGATCACACCCTCAGACTTCAGACTTTTCTGTTTCATTAGTGGTTGTATACCAGGGTCTAACTCAATGCTGAACACACACTTATTTTTGGAAAGATAGAGATAGAGATAACTATTACATTTAAAATTTATCTTTGAGTCTGGGTGTGGTGGCGCATGTATTTAATCCCAGCACTGAGGAGGCAGAGGCAGGCGAATCTCTGTGAGTTCAAGGCCAGCCTGGTCTACATAGTGAGTTCCAGCCTGGTCTACATAGTGAGTTCCAGGACAGCTGGGGCTACAGGGAGACCCTGCATCAAAAAGATCAAAGAAAATTTATTTTTGCATTCATTGAAGAAATATCCAAATATTTTTGGACAATTATTTCCATTTAAGTAAAAGGACATTCTAAAATCTTCAAGGACACTTAAGTTTTTGTTGCCTTAAAATCCAGAATGTTTTATTTATTAATCGAAAACATAACTATTTCTAGAAATAATTTGTCTTAAAATGAATTTGAATTACAGCTATGTTCAAAAATGTAGGGAGCCATAATAGTTCTTCAATTTCATTTAATAACATTCTAATTTCATGTTGTAAAGTGGCTTCTGTAGTGTTCAGCAGCATCACCAGTATTCATGAGTGCGCATCAGTCCTCTTGTTCATCGCTGATGGTTTTGTCGTGATTTGCTTAGCTAGCATCTTTCCAGGCTTCTCTCCCGGTTTACTTTGGAAATCCAAACTGAAAACAGTTTGACATGCATCACTGTTTGGGAAGCACTTTAATCTTTTTGTAGCATTTCTGTGCCATCGCCAATAATAATTCCAAAGATACAGTTCCACCTCCATTGTCAAATGGAAAGTGACAGGCCTGGCACTTTGTAGCTTGACAAACTGTCTCTTAGAAAACCCCTTACTCAGCACAAATGTAAGCTGGTATGGGATGTTTCTTCTATACTAAAAACCCTAATGCAGTTTGTGTATCCTAAAATGTAATTATTAGAATAATATCTGTGAGGGGATAAATCCTTGATCATTTTCTGTTCAATCCTGAAAGCTGGGTGCCAGCCACACTGCTTTGGTAGAAAACCACTGGCACCTGCAGATGACTGGCCCTTGAGACGGACTGAGAAATGCACAGCAACTTTTAGAAATCCCCATTTGTTATTTACCACCATTTATTTTCTACTGACTTGCCTGTCAACACTTTCCCATTTAGTCTACCAACTGATTAATGCTAAACTTTCTACTTTGAGTTTAAAATAGAAAACCTTTAAAACTACCTTTGAATTATGGTATGCAGAGCCTTAGAAATTTCCTCTGTAATGAAAACTGGCTGGATTTTTATTTCTCTTTTGTACTTTTGTTTTTTTAGCACTGCACTTTAACAATAGGAAAACGTTTATATTTCTTCCTCTATGGCTGTCTTTTGAATGTAGTGAGGTAGTCACCTTTTCAACTTGCCTCTTATTCAACACAATCTTTTTTTTAAAAAAAAATACTACATTTTATTCGTGTGTCTGGGCAGCTTCATTCCAGGCACTTGTGGAGATCAGTGAACAACTTTGAGAAGTTGGTTCTCGCCTTTGTCCTAGGGGTCAAACTCAGGCCTTCAGGTAGATACTAGGTGCCTTCACTGGCTGAGCCATGTCACTGGTCCTCAGTATAATTGCTGTGCTTCCACGATGTTTCTACCTCCTCTACAGTCCCTCTGAAATTTTAGCATGATCATATCTTAATATCTGCTTCTACCAGCAGCCTGGGAGTTATCCACAAATCTCTAAATTATCCACTAACTTACAAATTTTGCCAAGCAGATGGATAAAACAATATTTCAACAAATGACAAAAGAAATTTTGTTAATCCAGGTCAAATGACAGTAGATTGTTCTCCTACTCTTTATTTTTTTAATATTTTATTTACTATTTATGTGTATGCATGTATTGCCTGCATGCACGTAAGTGCACCTTGTTCTCCCACTCTTTGAAAGAGCTATAGTCTTGAGCATCAATCCAAAGTCAGCTCTGAATCAGCAGAGGAGGTTGATCTCTATGAAGTTATCTGTATGTAGAGTTAGTGAAGGTTTTCAGTGTCTGTTGTAGTTTTGTTATGAACAGTATGTTCATCTTAGGGTACTGATGATGTAGGAGGAGTTGCAGTTGAAATTAGAGGCCAGAGAATCTATTACCGTGGAAGGGAGATCATTGAAGTCCTTTCATGCTATTATGGTACACTGAGATCTTTGACACTGGATGTTATACACCAAAGATCTGTGACTTCAATTAAAACAAAATGGACTCAACTCACAAGTCCTTAGCAAAATGTTCATTCTTTCAGTTCAAATTATCAAAGAACACACATAAGAGGGCTTAGCGCTAAAACAGTAAATATTGTTTGGTTCCTAAATGAAAACTGTTGAGAACTTCAACATGTTTGCTATAAAAGACAGATAAATCGGACCAATTGCTTAACATTTCTCTTCACGTATAATTTAAATAGAATTAAAATATCTGATGCCTAATGTTTTCCAAGGACTGCCATAGCTACTGTTTGACAGAATCCTGGATTTACTCCGAGTCAAACAAAAGATCAACACACTGAAAATCTTTCTTTTAAGATGTCTAGTGAAAGAAATTTGAGTTGTTGACTGACCAAAACTTCTTAGTCACTTCCCATGGGAAAAAGAAGTTCCTTTGGAGGACAGTGCTGAATAGCTTGGCATGTGCTGACACTTCGTTACCATCTTGACAATGGCAGAATCATTTCCAGGCCACCAGACACAGTGAATAATTCCTGAATCTCTGACATGTGCTGTGGCCAGGATGACATTACTGCCATCTGGAATAATAACAGAATTTCCTCAAAGCAGACATCCTTTATGGAAGGATCACCCATGCAGAGCATGTGTCCAGGCCTTCATTTCTTCCGGCTTTTCCCCTCTGGACTTTGCAGTGACAAGAGAAGACAATCCCTTCACAGAGGAGAGAGCCAGAGGACACACCCTACTGCTTGTTTTTGTACCCATAGGTTTTAGGGAGGGTCCAGTGTTCATGGCCTTAAAAGCAGGTGCTGTGCTCAGCTTTGCATTCTGTGTTTAGAGTTGCATTGCTGTTGGTGCAAGAAAAGATAAGAGTTCACTGGTGAATGGGTCAGCATAGACACTGTGAAGTAATGGGGATAATAGGGAAACTAAGCAACTGTTTCTGTCTCAGCCCAGATCCTCCTCCCCAAAAAACTAGCAGCTAATAGCAATATCTCTATTCAGTCTTCTGCAAATAGTATTGCTTTATTGTCAAACTTATATGCCTGCCTTCAGGGAAACCTCAATTTTGTCTTCTGATCCCCAAATGACTTTTCTTTTTTGTTTTCTTTATCAATGAATCGTGGTTTCCAACATTTTAATAAGTTAGCAGAAGTTTTACTTGATATTAAGTCACAGAGAAACTGTGAGGTAAACTCATGAATGAGTGATGTGGTCAGGTCAGGAGTGATGGGTATGGCTATCTGAGTTTGATTAGTTCCTATTTTGTTCTTTCTTGAATTAAGGGACTCCAACAATCATTTTTAAGAACTCCTCCCTTAGCTATGATGATACTTATGAAATTGCTTCATTTCTACACTGCCAAAGAAACAGTCCCAAACTTGAACTCCTCGGGAAATGCTCAGAGATGGTGTGTAAGAGATGGAAGCTGTGAACTTAATTACCAAAGTAATAAAATTTAAGATTTGTTTATTATTTACTATCAACTGAAGTGCAACAGAGAATTAGATAAAATAAAATATACAGAAGACCTAGGAAGGATAATACAAAAGTTACTTTTGGTCTTCTAGTTACTACAGGCACTTAACTAATTTGTGGCCAATTTGTAACACTTGTGATGTTTTATCTTTAGACATCCAAGTTGAAAATGTGCTCTTGTACCTCAGACTGAGGTGGTCTGCAAAACTGTGTCTAGAGGAACTATGTCGTGGTTGTGACTCCTATTCTATAATTTCACTCTTCTCTACTTCATATACAGAACAAAAATAGAACAGGATATATTTTTCGGAATGTTGGAAATTTATTTTTAGATCATTTTTATGGGTCTCTAACTATGCTATTTATTTTAAAATTATTCAAAATTTCCAGGGCCAAAGATGCCTGATCAAAAAAATTATGAAGACCTCTAGAAACCATTCTACATATACAGAAGGTATAATATACAAGCATAATATTAAGGTGGAATAAAATAAATTATATCAACTTAAATGTTCTTATTAATTATGTAGAATAAATTAGTGACTCCTTATGACAGTGAAAGGTCAGAGAAACATACTTTTATTTACATATTATTTAGATTTTTTTTCTAGGAGAAGCAATAATTTCATTATATTATTTTGTTAGTACCTAACAAATGTTTGCTTAATGTTTCACATTGTCGGGTTTTTTAATTCATGTACACTGACAGACTCTTACAAGACTTGTCCAATTATTGACTAAATTCTGATGGAGTTATGTAGATATCTCCTTTAAAAGTATAGGGATAGAATTTCTTTCTTTTCTGTAGTATAAACAATGAACTAAATGCAATAGATCTTAACTCCTTTGTGATATGAAATTTTGAAGAATCCTGATTTTACCTTGATAAAATTCCCTATTTATTTGTCTTGCTAACCATCATGGGTATCTTTCCATTTCTCTGACAAGCAAAACTTTCTTTTTCCCTCTTAGAAAATAACTGGCTCCTTGCACGTATTTCTGTCGCACTGTTGTATTTTACTACTTTTCAAATTATTTTTGTTACTCATGCTTTCTTGTTTATTCTATTTCACTCACTGCCATAGCAGCATGCACTCTTCATCAAAGCAAGGAACATAGGAATTTTGGTTACTATTGTGAATGAAGAATGGTATTTGGCCCAAGGGCTGACATTCAATATGCATCAGTTGAACAAATTGTTGAGTGAATGATTGAATGAATGTGTGAATACATGATTAGGTTCTCTAAAGCATATGCCTTTATAAGTTTGATTATTAAATATGATAAGCTAAATACACTCATTTGAAAATATGCAATACAAACAGTAAACCAAACATGGTGGCAGGGAAACCAAGCATCAAATGCTAAACACAGTAGTAAAGTTAATTCGATACTTAAATCTAAGAAAAATAAAATAAATTCCAGGTGTCAGATTTCATTATTACTGATAAAAACAGGTGTTTGGGGTGGGGGAAGGATAATTAACACTAATTTTGAAAACCCATATGGAATAGAAAACCCATTTGGAATGTTTGAAACCCATATGGAATGGAAATGTACAATTTTATGGAACACACACACACACACACACACACACACACACACATACACACACACACGTTTAACTGGTGTTATCCTAAACTGGGGCTGATTCTCCTCCTAGAAGGTATTAGGTTGCCAAATAAAAGAAGCCCAGTACCAGGTGTGAGATACCTCCTCTCCAGTTGTTGGTCAGGGGAATCCCCAGGATTCTCAAATCAATACAGACTCTTGGTTATGCACCAGACTTGATGATATGAAGACATCATAGAATTTTGTCACAGAACATGGAGAAATCAAATTGGTACTGGTCAGGAAGCTTTCTCCCTGCTGGATAGCTTTCATAATATTGAAATATGCTATGCAGGATGCTGAGGGAAAAGTCATTGACAGTCCTACATAGCTGTGAGCCATGTGAACTACAATAATTCCATGGCTCTCAAGATATGCCCATGAATGTAATGGTGCCTGAATGTTATAAAACAATCAACAGGTTTTCGATTGGATTTAAGGCCTGTTCCACAGGAGGAAACACATGGCCTGATATCATAATTTTGGCTAAGAACTCGTGGTTGGGAAGCTCATGGGACCCAGGGGTGAACCTGGTATTATTTTGTTAAATGGACATAGTAACAAATTATCATCTTAACTGTATCTCTATACCCATGGATTAGTGAATCTCTCAGTTCTCATCAAGGAAATTTCTTTGTGCAGTGGATGGCAATTCATGTAGAAACTCACAAGTGGTCAAAGTGCAGAGAATAAGTGTTTTGGGAGTACACTGACACAAACAGGACATCTGTATCACTCCATTCTCCTGAAGTTCAGGACATACTGAGGATGAAAGGGAAGAAGGACCGTAAGAGCCAGAGGTAAAGGAAGACCAGAGCCCAATGATTTCTCCCGAATGTCACAGGACTGCTGCACTTGTCAACTCACAGCAACTGCATTTGTCTGCACACAACCTTCATAAAATAAAGTCAGTCAACATTCTGGCATGGAAGTGGGAGGGACTCATGAACCCCTACCCCTGGCTGAGGATGTGTTGATAATTGATGACTTCTAGAACAGGGAGAATTAAAGGTATGGATTCTTGTAGGTCAACGTGCTCCATTGGATGTTCCTACACCTATGAATATACAGGCAACAAAAATTGGACTCAGTGCATTATTTAAAACAACAAAGGACACAGAAGGAGATGGAGGGTGGAGGGTGAATCTAAGCAGTGTTGGGATGAGGGACTGAGATGAATATGGTCAACTATAATGCATACATGTATGATATTCTCAAAGATTAATCAAAATATATTAAGTAAAACAACAAAAATTAAGGACTTAAATGCAAGAAATGGTTACTCACTCATTGAGGCAAAGACAGAATGTATTATATTAAATAAGAACAATCAAACAAATAAGCAATTTAATGCAAGCTGCTTATTTGTTCATGCCTAGACAGAATGCATTTCTTTGATTTTTGATTACTGACTTGTTTGATAGTTTTCTTCATTCACCAAAGTGGGGGGCTACTAGGTGGGGAGGTGTCAGAATTTTAGTAGGATTTTAGAGTCTACCATCAACTGAGTTGTTGATATAGACTTAAAATGCCTTGTTCTTTGTCTGAGAGCCTCTTGTCCATCAAGCACATGCATTTATCTGTATTACATTTCTCTTTTGGTTTTCTGTTTCTGTTTTTGTTTTTCAGAGTTGAAGACTGAACGCTGGGTCTTTTGTTGTACCCACGAACTGAATTCCCAACCCCAGAATTTTTTAAATTGAGCTTTTAAAATGTCATACACTGTTTCCCACTTACATCCAGACCCCTACCTCTATCCATGACCCCCCTCCCCGACCAAACCCTATGTAAGATTTTGGTGTTTTGATAACGGGTCTCATTTAGTCCAGACTAGTCTCAGATTTACTCTGTAGCCAAGGATGATCTTGAGCTCGTGGATCTCTTGCCCCTACCTCCCATGTGCTAGAACTACAGACACGCACCACCCCTTCTTACCCCCATAGCTTCCCATATAGTCCTATAGCCATTTAAATATTGTACTTACTGCATCATCTCTGCATCTCCTTATCTGTCCACTGGGATTTATTTAAAGGTAATAAGTTACTTTCATATTTGCTTTGCCTTACTCTATACCTAGAAAATAGATGCCCAGTGAAGATGAGTAGAATTCATAACTACCTAAAAATTTATGAATAAAATTTAAAGAGTCAAGTTGTTTTAGAAATCCTTGATGTTTCCCTCTCTGACAATCTAATTTGCATACTGGCATATTTTATGTTACTATTGTCTGTCAAAATATGAAGATACTGATTTTTAAACTTTGAAACTGTAGTCATTGGCTCATTCATTTATCTTGTGACCACATTGTTAACATGTCTGGTTCAGTGTTCCTCAATATTTTCCTGTTGTTTTAGAAAAGTAGCATAAGAGCTTGCAGTTATAGTTTAAGAAATTGGTGTGCATTAATACTGTTTCTTCCTTTGAATAAAGAATTCAAGTATAGAATTATAATTTTTTCTGATAACATATTAAACTTTCTAATACAAGATTAAATGGTGGGCTCCAGTGCATTTACCATGTGTCTTATCTTTCAAAGTAATAGCTGTTCTACATGGTAGTTAGGCAGTTTATCAGAACAAAGTCTTTAAAGAAAAACGCTACTGATTTCTACTATCAGTTGTTAAGGAAATGCTTTATTCATTAGAATTCATGAAGACAGCTGCACTGAATTATGAAAAATGTCACTAAACTCCCTATACTCTGTCATATAACCAATGCCTATATCAAATTTCTAAAAAAAGGAAAAGGATTTCCATATGTTAAATACTCATTATACTGATGGTAGTTTCTCTTTAAAACTGACATCAGAGGGCTGGAGAGATGGCTCAGCAGTTAAGAGCACTGACTGCTTTTGCAGAGGACCCAGGTTCGGTTCCCAGCACCCACATGGCGGCTATGAACTGTCCTTAACTCCAGTTCCAGAGGAATCCAAAGCCTTCTTCTGACTTCTGTAGCATTGCATGACATGGGTGGACTCACATACATGCAGGCAATACACTCATGCATATACAATAAAAATAATAAAATATTTTTTAAAAAGTGACATCAGACACTGGCAAGATAATCAGGTAAATTTATTGCCAAGACTGATGGCCTAAATTCAATCCATCAGTCCCACAGGGTAAAAGCAAAATACTACCTCCCTAATCTGTCCTTTCACCTTTACAAACACAAGCTAGTTGTCGCACATATGCATGCATGTACACACTCATACACAAAATAAATAAACAAATAAATAAATAAATAATAAACAAATAAATGTAATCTAAACCATACCAGTCAAGACTGTAAAGAGAGAGAAGACTAACTCTATACCAATCAATGAGAAAGAAGAAGTTTAACTGGACTATTTTTGAATGTTCAAGCATTAAAGCAAAATAATATTGTATTGGTAAAAGACTATTAACAAAAGGGTGTCTTAACCCAAGAGAACTTTCAGAGTCCCCACAGTTGTGCAGCATCCCAAAGGTTCTATATTTAAAATGGAGTATCATCCAAATATTCAGAAATAAGTTATATCATTTACATGATTATGGATATAACTTCACATAATCCTATTAAGAAAATCAGGCCAGAAAGACAAATACCTTATGTTTTCTCCCATTTGAAGTGTCTGGGTTTTATATGGATGAATAAAGACATTTATGCACATAGGACATGAAAAGAGAATTAAGACTGTCTTGGCAAATGGGGAAACTAAGAAGAGGGGAATGCAAGAAAGGGAGGATAGAGCTATGGATGGAACATGTAGAAGAATAATTTTCAAATCTTGAAAACATTCTAGTCATAAAATGATCATATAATTGCTCAGAAATCTGCAAGCCCCAGGGACATGCATCTGAATTTCTCATATTCAAGTGTCATAGCTGGTTGAGAAGGATGAAGACAAAACCACATTAGAATGTTCCTCTTGTAAGTTCTACTGAAGGTGTTGACTTTTCAGCATGGCGCACCATGTGACCTGGTTCCTAATCCAAGATATTTCTATTGCTCTGTAAATATCTATTTCATGAAGAGAATCTACAATATAAGTCTACTGATTCTTTCCACAGAGCTGTTATAAACACTGTTAGTTTTGGACCGTGAAGGTTAATTTCACAGAATTCTCTTTAGGCAAATTATTTTTAAAAGAAATTATTCCTGTTTTCCTTTCAAACAAATATCACAGGAAACTTACAAGGTTTCCTCTGGGACATGGTTCTCATCAGCTATAGCTATAAGAGCGTTTGCTTATTTTTCTTCTGCAATTATAAATTTACCTATTATACAGTGCTTATGTTCAGACGGTTTGATTCATCTGTCAATTTAAAATTCAAGTGAGCTAGATTACTGGAAGATTAACATAGAAACATTTATGCTAGTCTTTATACCAAAGGAAATGTGTTTGTTAATGTAATTTGTGAATAGAGGCTAAGATGTGTGATTTCTGTGTTATGGTTCTTCCTGGAATGAATTGTGTTTTGATGTAAATGAAGGCGCAGTGGCTGAAATTTGTAGGATGTGTTTGCATGTCCATGCATGGCTTTGGCATCTCACAGTGAACTCTGGTGTAACCCTCAACGAATTGTATTAAATAATATGTGAATAACAGATTAAGGCTAGGCCATCAGGTATCCTGAGAGTCATGTTACTGATCTTTTATTATTTGCTTAAAAGATGCATCAAAAGTCTTTCTTCCTCAGATGTGGAAATACAAGTCAGAAAGCCACATTAGTTTTTATGTTTGCTGGTCTCTTTCTACGGCATCTAAACTAAATGTAAGGATGATAGCTATATAAAATTTTATGTAGCCTCTGAAGGAAAGGAAATTACATGTTTTAATTTAAAAACATTTGGGAGCAAGACTGAAGTTCTCTTCTCACACTCGCAGCCAACTCTTTAAATATGAAATATTAAAAACCTTAAATTACATCCCATAACAATAATTACTGCTTACTATTGACATAGCCATTAGCACAGCAATCCTAATGCCTAATTAATAGCAACTAAATGATGATTAATTCACGATCAAGCTTAACACAAATGCAATCCTGATGAAATGGTAGGTTTTAAGACAAAAACCTTCAAGAAGTTGTTACATGTGAGACAGTATACTTAAAACATGGAAATAGTTTAGGTTTAGACATGTGCTAGATAGTTTCAGTTGTCAACTTGACAGGCTGGGGTAGAGAGAACCTCAACTGAGGAATTTTCTCCATTTGATTGCCTGTGGCCATGTCTGTGGGGCATTTTCTTGACAGTTGAGTGATAAGGGAGGACCTAGCCCACCCTAGGTGGTACAACCCCTGGGCAGGAGGTCCTGAGCTGTAGAAGAAAGCAGGTCAGGAGAGCAAGCTAGGAAGCAGTGTTCCTCTATGGTCTGTGCCTCAGCTCCTGCCTCCAGGTTCCTGCTCTGAGTTCCTGCCCTGGCTTCCCTAGTGATGAACTGTCACCTGGGAGATGTATGATAAAATAAACCTCTTCCTCCCCAACTTGGTTTTGGTGAGAGTATTTTGTCACAACAACAGAAAGTAACAAGGCCAAAATTATATTTTACATGTTCACAGATCTCTTATGGCATCTAAATTGAGTTGTGGTTTATATGAATGAAAACTGAGCTGATTTTTGGAGGTCTCTGTGAAAAATGACTAAAACAGCTGGTAATTTGGTCAGTTGTGTATACCGTCTGTTTAAAGTTGCAATGATTTTGGCCCATGTCTGTGCTCCGAATGCCTAAAAGAAGGGAGGATGCAAATATTATTTTTATGTTAATTAATGAAGACTATAATAAGGACCTACTCAGACCTGTAAGTTTTTGCTATTAATTTGTGCCTGTCTTACATCATCCACCAGCTTAACCGCT
This sequence comes from Nannospalax galili, assembly GCF_000622305.1. NCBI lineage: Eukaryota > Metazoa > Chordata > Mammalia > Rodentia > Spalacidae > Nannospalax > Nannospalax galili. Next base: position 4,134,123 of record NW_008348089.1, on the reverse strand, counting down.
CTTCAGAGTTGTGAGCCCCCTTCCCTTTCCTTGAAAACACCAAGCTCTTAGCATCCTTCCTTGCAACTTTTGTGTCCATATAAACTTATTTCACTTGCTAATCAGAATTTGGTTGTTTCTTTCTTAATCCAATCCTCTTTGTTCAATGGAACCTTCTAGATCATCCACCCTTCAGTTCAGACTATAGAAGCTATATTATTATATGTTTATGTTATAGGTCACTGAGGTCTCTGCTTGGTATTTGAAGGTTGTTGGCCTCTTATTAAAAAAGTCAAAGAAGGGCTCACATAGATTTGCGAAAGAGCCAACATAATTGTATTTGAAGCAAAGTAACAGTGCGGATTACAGATGCACACATTCTTGGGTTTGACAGCAGCCACAGGAGTGAGAGTCACAAGGGCACTGATCACTGTTCGGGGCTTCCTTTCCGGGTTCAAAAGGAAGGTCTGATTCCTAAAGAGCATAATTTGGGTGGTTCTCTGTCTTGATTGACAGATTAGGTCACATATTCATTTTACCTACTGTGCACATCCCCTCCCATAATGCACCTGATTTTAATTACATGCATGCCTAATTATACATAAGCATAAGATGGTAAACAGGGGAATCTCCTTAAAAGCTTCCTAAGACACAAATCTGCTTTATTGGGCATGCACCCAAAACTGGTTCATACTGGATCGGCTCTTTTCTTCACATTCAGATACATTGGTAATATACTTGAATAAAAGCTGTCTAGATCTGATTTTTAGCAGGGGTGGGAAAACATATGCAATTGTTCAAAAATGGGACCACCTATAGCCTAGGCAGGTGGATGATTGAAGAAATTCTGAAATTGGTCAGTTCATTGCTTGGAGATAGGTGTGCATGCATGATAACTGGAGGTAAAGGATAAGGGCTGCAAGTACATTATTGTGAGAAGGATGTGTGTGCAGAACTGAAACTAGATTTGGTCCCAAGCTAAGTCATCTCCTAGGCTTGCCTGCTTCACAGGTATATTAACTCTGATGAATACACATATAAGTATGTACACTCTTTATATATTGAAAATACGTTTGGATGTTTACCTTCCTCTTCCACATCAGTAATAATATCACATTGTTATCACTCTCACCTGTAAAGCAGGGTATGGAAGTGCACATTACAATGCAGTTCTAAGTAGTAAATAAGTGTTTTATTTCATAGCTCTCTCTCTCTCTCTCTCTCTCTCTCTCTCTCTCTCTCTCTCATCAGAGAGGTCCATTAGGCTTGGGCTCCCCTTTACCTGCTGAGTCATCTCAAGAACCCTTGTTGTTTTATAAGTTCTTTATTAGAATCTTCCAATTGAAGATCCCTATGCAGCAGATATATATGGGCTGAATAACAATAATAATGTCTCAAAATGAGCACTAACATATGGCTTTCAATTTATGTTATGCTTTATGTTTATGGAGAAACAGTACATGCTGCCCAGAACTACTATATGCAACAAGATTTAT
>NW_008348089.1:4117261-4132637 GCF_000622305.1 Nannospalax galili | reverse complement strand
ATATATATAATATATATTATATATTTCTATATATATTATATATATGCAGTATCCAGGAACAAGGGAAATAATTTGTAATAAATTTTACAATTTAAAAATTGGTTGCCTTTGCCTATTTAAGTACTGGCAGCAAATAATAAAAAGTCATATGACTCACTTGTCATTACAACCACCTATGATGGTCCTTTCTTTAACCACTGATTTTTGTACTATTCAAAAGTGCAGCTTTGGACTGGAGAGATAGTTCAGCAGTTAAAAGCACTGGATGTTCTTGCAGAAGACCAGGTCAAATCCCAGCACCCACATGGAGACTAACAACTATCTGTAACTCCAGTTCCAGTGGATCCAATGCCCTCTTCTGTCCTTTCCAGGCACTACCCAACACAGGTACGCTGACACACATGCGGGCACATCACTCATACACATAAAATAAAAATAAATCCGAAGTGCAAATTTAATTTTTAATAAAATTTCTGTGAATTTCATACAATATATTTTGATCATATTTAGACCCTCACTCTATCTGTCCCCCTCTTCCAGTGGATCCAATGCCCTCTTCTGTCCTTTCCAGGCACTACCCAACACAGGTACGCTGACACACATGCGGGCACATCACTCATACACATAAAATAAAAATAAATCCGAAGTGCAAATTTAATTTTTAATAAAATTTCTGTGAATTTCATACAATATATTTTGATCATATTTAGACCCTCACTCTATCTGTCCCCCTCAATACCCCACCCAATTTCATGCTTTCTCTCTCTCTCTCTCTCTCTCTCTCTCTCTCTCTCTAAACACTGCTGTCTCTGTGATCTCTTCCGTTAGTACCAAATAAGGCTCTTTTTGAGTGAAATCTGTTTTCCCAAATGCCCTTTGGTGTAGATCCATCAACCAAAGCCTGGTCAGTCTATGCAGTGTTACACCCATAAAGAAAACTGACCCATAGAAAAATTTAAAAGGTACATAGATATGCACACAAACAAAGATATATTCATTATGAGAGCTCAAAGAAGAAATTAAAATGCAAAACAAACTACAATTAAAATTGCAATACAAACTACTGTAAAATTAAGTATATGTAGAAAATCTACATAAAATGACTTGTGGTAAAAGACAGAATTTGGGGAATATCTCAGCATTTAGAGTTCTCCTTTTATTTAGAAAATGAAGGAATATTTTAAATATTTTTTAAAAAATGCCAAGTTGTGCCAGGTGTGGTGGAACATACCTTTAACCCCAGCACTCAGAAGGCAGAGGCAGGTGGATCTCTGTGAGTTCAAGGCCAGCCTGGTCTGCATAGTGAGTTCCAGGACAGCTGGGGCTACAGGGAGATCCTGTCTCAAAAAGACCAAAAAATAAAAATAAAAATAAAAAGCCAAATTAAAGTAAGTCTGGACATATTGTACATAAATGCCTGGAAGGAGCATGAATCCAAGGGAACCACCAGGAAATGACTGACAGCCTCCCTTCCCCTTCCTCTTGTGCTGAAACCTCAGGAAAACTGAGGCTGCAGATTTGAAGGGCTTCCATTCTCACCTCCCCCTCCCAAAACCATATGGAGCCAGCTAGAAACAGAGGGATCTGAGAGCTTCACTTTTCAAATGTCTACCACTGTGCCAGCAATTCACTCCAGAAATCCGTGCAGCTCTCAGCCTTCAGAGAAGCTTCTGTTTATACTGGATGGTAGTTAATGCAGAGATTCATAATGTAATGGTCAGAGTGCTGAAAATAAGTGATTGCACATGATCTGCCCTAAAAGGCATGGTGTTAACAAGCGCCCACCCCCACCCAAGGCTCAGGGAAGAGGAGGCAGAAAGAAAAATGACATGAGAGCTGCAAGCGAGCGGGGAATGGACTGGCTTTACATGGCCTTTGACTCATGAACACATACAGGTGTGGTTACTATCACAAGACCTGTAAAAAATCCAGCTAGTCAGCATTCCTGCATGGTTGGGGAGGACCTCACAAGGCCTCCCCAGCTGTGAGCTCTTGACAATTGATGGCTGCTTGGCAGGGAGTGGCAGTTTTCTATGGGGGAAGGGCTCTGTTAAGTTGTTTATGCTCCAGGAGATGACCCTATACCCAGGCATATACAGGGACCACTAAATGAAATCAGTGAGTATTAATGGAGGGGTGGAATTTGGGAGGTAAAAGTCATTGGAGGCTTGGGTAAGGAATTGATTGGACAGAAGTGAACGTGAGAGACATGAATTTAATCCAAGCATATTATATGCATGTAGTAATAGTAAACAAAATATTTTGAAAATACTAACTTAAAAATCCCCTTGTGTACGTGAATGAAATTCTTAGAGTAAATTAAAAAAAATAAATAAATGAAAAGCTAAAACAAATTCAGGAGTCAGTAAAATGATCAGCCAGTAAAGGCAGTTGAAGTCAAGTAAAACCACCAGAGCTCCATGGGACCAGAATATGGTATGGGAGGATAGAACCAAATCTTGCAAGTTGCCCTCTGACTCCAAAACAAGACATGTGCTACCACACGCACCTACATGTGCACGTGCACACACACACACAAAATGTTTAAGAATTTTCCCCAGTATAACAAGTGGATGCTACGCACTGTGCTCTTCCCTTCCCTGCACCTTCCCCTGTCATTTTCCTTAATCTTACAGCGTTGGTGAGGAGATAGCGATTAGATAGAAATAAGTAGGAATAAAGCATTCTGCCTGAAGTTGGTATTTGGTTTCTCCTCCTGATGGGCAGCTAGTTTGTTAGCTGACTTTCACCATCAGGGATTGATTTCAATTTTGTTTTCCCACATGTAAAACAGAAAACGTGTTCTAGAAGACTACTTGTATGATATGTCTCTATTAAATATAATCAGGTTGGGTGATTGAAATCATTTTGAAGTTCATTTTCATCAGTTTCAAAGCTGTCAGACTTTTCTGTGCTGTTCAGACAGTGTAGACTCTGACACTGAGGAGAGAGGACAATACCATCAGCCTAGGGGAGCGTGCACAGTCAGCTTAGGCAGGAGTGCACAGCCTAGGGGAGCAGCATGCAGTCAGTCTAAGGAAGTAAGAAGCACGCAGCCTAGGGAAGCAACACAGGCAGTTGATTATTGACTTCCTAGATCTATGTTTTACTTTGGATCATGACAAATATGAAATATTTTATGCCTTAACTTTTCAAGGTAATAATTTCAAGTTCCAGAGTCCAGTAGCTCAAAGGCACCTTTCAAAAAAAGAGATGAATTTATGTGTTTCTGTGCATGTGAACTTGTGTGTGTGTGTATATGTGTGTGTGTGTGTGTGTGTGTGTGTGTGTGTGAATACCTGTGAATACTTGTTCATGCCTGATACTCATGTGGTTGACAACTTGAGGGCATAAATTCTCTCCTTCCACCATGAGGGTCCTGGGGACCTAAAACAGGTTGTCAGGCTTTACCACAAGCACCTGTAACCCTCTGAGCCTGTTACAGACTCTCTCAAGTATATTCTTATGTGAAACAAGATAAAAAGGGTTAAATTATGCAGGTTTCCATCAGCCCGACATTACACAGCGTGTTCTTTATTTTCAGCACAGCTGGGCTACCACCGGACCTTACGTGTATTTCACAAAGTCCATCAGTATGTACCCTCCCTCTGAAACCCATTCAGCACAGCAAAGTTGCTCCTAGGTTCATGCTGAAGGAGTTATTTAATACCTTCTGTGACCAGGAGCAGGTTTCCTTAGCTATCTCATCATTTTCTAGAATGACAAGATTTCAAGATTATGGGGGCTAGATATATATGCAGTTCATGCCAGGTAATTTTATATGCATAGATAACAGAAAAAAAAAACCTGTCAGCTGTTCAGTAGGTATTGGTAAACAGTTTAATAGTTTAGGTACAAACATTTGATTCGACTGTTTCAAAATGAGGCCTCAAAAATCAAAAAGGAAAATATACACTGTAGCACACTTTTGATTGATGTAACTGGGTTAGATTCTTCCACTAAAAGCGAGTTTTTCAAGAGACAGACTTCTACTTACACAAGTTGGTTTTAACTGGGATGTCACTCTAACAAAGAAAGATTCTTTCCCCACCTGTCTACATGACATTAATTTTCCCTTGAACGTGTTTATTTTTCAGTATTAGCAAGTTGCTTTCATCAGTCACCTTTCAAACATTTCTACCATTTATCTGTCTAATGGATGGAAATGGTAAATTAGAAGGACTGAAAAGAAAACAAAGACCAACACAAACAATTAGAAGTTATAGATGTAGCTGGAGGTTCAGTTCATTTACTTTAGTAAATGTAGGTTCATATTCAGAGTATTATTGAGGACCTTTTGTGGAAACTCTGGCAGGAGACAGGGAGAAGAGAATATCTGGACTCTGGTTTGAACAATAACATTCTCTATTATTAAAAAGTTCAAGATGATTTTAATTCTTCATAATATTCTTATTTAATATTTCCTGACCTTTCTTGAAGCAAAGCAGATATATGTTTTTGCACATCTGTGAGTATCTTATGCTGATTTGCACTTGCTTTTATATATTTTTAATATTCATGTATTCTTTTTTACAAAATATTTATTGAATTCTTCATTTGTAGGAGACACAGTGGTACAAGGAATATTCCCTGAGCTCAAAGTTTATTATCTGGCTAAAGAAATGGTATGCACACAAATAATTACAGAAGAAGATAGCATATATTAAATGTCACAGAAGAATAAGAAAAATATACATCAAGAGTTCAAGGGAGGGCAAACTTAGTTTAGGCAAAATCTTATTATATGAGCCTGTGAGGCACTCCAAATTCTGTTGATGTACTAAATGTTATCTGGTGTTTTGCTATTCATCAAGTTCCTAGGGAAATAGCATCATATTAAATGAATTACTCTTGATTAGTATAATGATTGCAAACTTTCTAAGCCTTTTTCTTTGATATCAGATCTATAAAAGCATATAGAATTGTCTGTATGCACATTCTATTTGTAATTTTGTTCAATGCAAACATATATACACAAAACTGAATCAAAGTTATTAAGGTAATTTTATTGTCAAAATGTTAATGATAATTACTATCACTCTAATTGTGTATTTTTAAAAAAGTAAAAAATGCAATGGTCTTGGTATCTCAAGGCTTGGGTTTTTCTGCCCTCTCCATCAGAGTGATTATTATCACCACCCATTTGCAGTCTCTGGACAACAATAAAGTGATATACAAAAACTATTTTTAATAGGCATAGTGCAAGAATTAAAGCATAAAATGCAATAAGCTGAATAATGCCAGACATGGCACTCTATGAGCCCGTGATAAATGCTAACCCTAATAATAATCATTGACATTATTTGGCTCATAGTATCCTTTTTTCTGTAATTGGTCTAAAGACTCCTGACTTTCTGTGGAGAGAAGGAAAGGTGAATTTCAGTTGGTTTTCTCTTTTGTTTTCTGCCATAGAAAATAGTGGATCAAATATCAGATATAATACTATGTCTGTGTATTAATTTAGACCTTATTCTTAAAGAGGGGAAATTAAACTATACTCAGGAGCAATCTACTGCATATTGATTGTAATAAGAAACACAACCTTACTTTTTCTTGTTTCTAGTACATACATAGGTGAGTTGAAAACAAGAATTCAGTGGACCATGACAAGAAGACTCTCTCTGGAGTTCCTTGAATATTTGCCTAACACATAGACTTCTGAAATTTATACTGGCTGATCCTATTGAAATTAAGCTTGTCTTTATACTTGCCCTATAGCTTGATCTGGTTTTCCTACCTGCACACTAAGAACTCAGTGTCTACATGAACTTTCAGAGGCTAAGCAACCCAATGTGAACTTGTGTTAGTTGTGTGTATCTATACAGCTGGTCTCTAGGAAACTTTCAAAAAGGCTTGTGTCAGATGTCTCTTACTCTCCAATAAGCCCTCATGCACCATCCATGCCTTCAAGAAACATTGTCACTCTTACTCAGTTGGACTCAGGATCTACCTCAGCATGTGACACAAATAGATCGTCAACAAATACTAAGCCAAACAATCAATTATTAATTTGATATCCTCAATCACAAAAGGCAAAGTTTAAGTTGTATATTGATTAATAGAGTCAGGGTAAGGGAGAGATAAAAGAACACTGTGAAATGTTCCTAAACATGAATGTTCTCCCTTGTTGAGTGTTGAAATAGCTCTTGACAATCAAACACAGGTTGGAAGATCATTTCTGAATCTCAAAACACAAAGGACTAAGGAATCCAATGATCTATATTTGAATTACAATAAATACATGAGTTAAGTAAAAGTATATATTCTTTCTTCCTTAATGTCAAAAGGCTTAAAACAGGTCTTCATGTAGTGATTCCAAGGACTTTTGAAAAATGAATATCCATTTAAGGAACAGAATTATTGGAGGATTTACCTTTCCAGATTACAGTCAGGAAACAGAACATTATAGTCAGCTCAACTCCCTGAGCTGTAAATATCACCATTTGCTGGTAATGCCAGTTACATTTAAATGGACAAACAGGCCTGAAAACCCCACTTTGGGTAACATATTTCCAGGAGTATTAGCGATCTCTTGCTCTTGATTATGTATTAAGTCGTCTTTGAGAGGTTTAAGCTTGCTTTCCTACGATAGTCATGCAAAAGTTTAACCCCTTTCATCTTAGATATGTTTGAAACACAAATTAGAACATTATATATTATAGCCAGCAATATTTTTCTCAAAGAACTTCTTCCAGGCTGGTGACTAGGTTAGAGATCAAATGTGATATGTACTTTCCACATTCCTCATCACAAAGCAGTAGTAATGAAGATTATAATTATCTGAACTTGTGTACTGCTGCAGCTTAAGGCACGTAATTGTATCTCATGGAAAATGCATTTCCCATTTCAACATATTTTAAATTTGGGTTTTAAAGATAGCAATTAGTTACAACTGCTTTCATTGCTTCGACCACAAGGCATTTTCTCTTTCTTCCTTTGTTTGTTCTCTACTTCATGAAAGCAGTCTGTCAATGTCCCTTTACGACGCTGGTATTCTCAGAGCCCCCTCCACCACCACACCCAGTGAACTGTGGCAGTCTCAACAAATGATCACTCTTCTGGCCCCTTTTCTTTCATGATGTCATTATCCCCTCTTGATTCTGTACTTATAATTTGTCTTTAATTTACGGATCTAGAAGCCATCTGCTTGCACACTTAGATCCTCAGTGGCACTAGAGGATTCTGGAAGTCGCCCATGGGACAATTATTAGTGCAGTATACAAAAGCAAGGGACAGAAATTTAGTGCAATTCTTTTTTTATGAAGTCATAATTGATCTTCTTTACAACAAAGGTTAAAGTAGAAATTCTATATTTCTAATTCTATTATTATACATCATAAATAGCATTCTGTTGACAGACAAGGGAGGTTTAAGGGTAGAAGCACGTGTGAGGTCTTAAATTCAATTTTTAGCACAAAATTAATTAATTAATTAATAATTAGCAAAAATACAAATAACTATGAAAAGTAAATTGTGATGCTTAGATAACTGAGATGCTTGAGAAAAACTTTTGTTAGGATTATCATTGTTTGATTTAATTATTTGGGGGAGGGAAAGGTTTAGTAATAAAATTAGACCTAGTTCACAAATAAATAAGTCAAAATGACAGAGTTAGCATGATCTTGAACTCTTTTATGTTTTAATTGGTTTGGTTTTCTTTTTTAATATTTTGTCCCCGTGTCATGCAGTGTTGACAGAGGACAGAAGAGGATGTCAGATCCCCCTGGAACTGGAGTTACAGACAGATGTTAGCTGCCATGTGGATGCTGGGATTCAAACCCTGGTCTTCTGCAAGAACAGTCAGTGTTCTTAACTGCTCAGCCATCTCTCTAGCCCTTGGTTTGGTTTTCTAAGAAATAAGTTTGCAATGTACTCCAGGCTGTCTTTGGAACTCACTATATAATCCAGGTTGGCCTCAAAATAATGATACTCCTCTCTCAGCCTCCTGAGTACTGGGATTACAGGTGTGTGCCACAATACCTTGCTGATAAAGCACATGTTTTAATGAAGTGTGATAATACGTACAGTTCATCATACATACTTATCTTTTGAAGAATATCTTAAAAACACTGTCTTAAAAACAAAAATGTAGAGGAGTGGGAAATTTTATTTTCCTAGTATTTGGCCAAAATAGATTATTTGTATTTTTGATAGATAATTCTTTTTGAAAAAGCCAATATTTCTCTACCATTCCAGTCTTCGTTATGTACTGTGGTGTTCTGAGGATGCATTTTATTTACTAAGGATTACTGCCCACTGCAGTAATTACTGCAGGATTACTGCTCAGGAATAATGCTCAAGAATTTCTCAAATGATTATTTACTTGAGATATGTTTGGAAGTATAGATTTATACTTTAGAAGCATGGTGTGATTATATGTCTTGAAATAGGCTTCTAAATTGATATTGCTTAGTTTCAGGTTTATCTGAACTGTGAATATTGCAACATTCTTTGGTTATAGAGATAAATATTATGCAACACAGAAAAGAGTATCATTTAGCCAGGGGTGGTATATGTATATTTTTATAAAAATTATTACTTCCAGTCCTAATTTGCTTTCCATGTGAAACATATTTTGTAAATCCTAGAAAGCAATGTGTGTTTGTAAGAGTACGCACACATTTTTTTTTCTGGTCTTTTTGAGACAGGGTTTCCCTCTAGCTCCAGTTGGCCTGGCACTCATAATATAGACCAGGCTGGTCTTGATCTCATAGAGATCTGCCTACCTCTGCCTCCTGAATATTGGGCTGTTACCATGCCTAGCTCACACACACAATTTTTGATCTTAGTAAAATCGTTGTGATAGAAGGAATAGTAGGCCAATACCTTTAAATTAAGGCAAAGCTAAGTGGTTGGGATTTCTCCAATTCATTTTTAATTTAAAATACAAAGAGCTAGTCTGGCGTGGTGACGCATGCCTTTAATCCCAGCACTCAGGAGGCAGAGGCAGGCAGATCTCTGTGAGTTCAAGGGCAGCCTGGTCTACATAGTGAGTTCCAGGACCGCTGGGGCTACAGGGAGACACTGTCTCAAAAAGATCAAAAAAAAATAAATAAATAAATAAAAAGAGCTAAATTTGGAATTTAATGTTTAAAAATTATTTGTTAGGAGCTTGACAGATACCTTTTCAATAATGCACTTGCCATTTAAGCAGAAAGACCTGGGTTCACTTACAGAAACCCGTGTGAAAAAAAAGCTGAGCATGGTCACAGCACTAAGCAGGAAGAGACAGGCAGATCACTGTGGCTTGCTGGCCAGGTAGCCTAGCCTACTTGAGAAATACCAGGCCTAAGTAAGAGGTATCAAAACTTGGAGACGGTTCCTGAGGAAGGGGTTTACTTCTGGCTTCCATATGTAGGCAGACACGTTTGCATCTCATACACACATAAATGGTTTGTTAAATAAAATTAAGCCTCTATCACGAGCCAGAGTTGTGATCCCCTCCTGTGACCTGGAGCTATAGTCCTCTCCCATGAATCTGGATCTGTGATACTCTCTTGTGAACTAGAGCTATGGAGATGAACCTGGAGATATGGTTTCCCTTCTGTGGGCTGGAGCTGATGCTCCTTCTTGTGAACTGGATCTGTGGTGCCTCCTCCCATGAACCTGGAGATGAGATGTCCTTCTGTGAGCTAGAACTGTGGTCCCCTCCCATAAACCTGAAGTCATGGTCCTCTCCCGAAAGCTAGTGCGGTAACCCGGACCAGAAAGCCTGGAGCTGTGATCCCCTCGTGTGAGAAGGAGCCATGGTCCAGTCCTGGGAGCTGGAACAGCAGTCCCTCCCAGAGAACCAGAATCGTGGTCCCCCCCTGTAAACTCCAGCTATGGTCCCCTCTGGTGAGAGTGAACTGTGGTCCCTCCCCTGAACTAGATTTGTGGTCCCCTTCTGTGAGCTGCAGCTGTGGCCCATCTGGTGACCCTAGACTTTTGGTATCCCACCTGAGCCACCGTTCCTGTTCCTCTGGTGGTAGGTTGATGGTACAGCAGAATAGAACATAGAGGACTTCCCAATTTGGGGGCAGCAGTTTCAGTCTTCTCTGAGTGGCTGCATTCCCCACAGCACCCTCCCCTGAGGTGCCAGTCTGTGCATAGGCGCTTTGCCTCTTATGCTGGGGACCGGGGGAGGTCGTTGTCATTTGCATATTCTGGGTTTGGGAAGACTGATTCTCTAGAATGGACCTCCCACCTCCCGCGAGGACCAGCTGTGGTCTTCACGCTACAGGTAGTCCTACGCATCCAGGCCTTGATGGTGGACCTCTCCCTTACCAGGCACCAAGAAGTTTTCCATTATTTTTCCATTACTCTTCTATTGCCGAGTATGCCTTCACCTGTGCTGTAACTGTGAACTTCTAGACATAAAAATCACAGCCTGGAAAATTAAAGAAAAAAAAAAAAAAAGGAAAAGGCAAGAAATTAAAAGTACAGTAATAACCGAATGGATATAAGACTGAAACTAAAATCATGTTATTATATTTTAGAATCTAAGTTTGCAGTTATGTCTACTATAATTTTTTAATATTATTTACTGTAAATACTTCCTATCAAGCTTCAACAATAATATGAAATTTGCCACTTGTGCTGGATAGCTTTAGTGTCAACTTGACACACCTGGGTTGAGGGAGCCCCAATTGGGGAATTGCCTTCATTGGACTGGCCTGTGGCCATGTCCATGGGGCACCTCCTTGATTGTTGAGTAATGTAGGAGGGCCCAGACCACTGTGGGTGATGTCACCCCTGGGTAGGTGGGCCTATGTTGCATAAGAAAGCAGGCTGAGTAGGGGCCAGAGAAGCAAGCCTGTAAGCAGTGTCCCTCCATGGCCTGTACTCCAGCTCCTGCCTCCAAGTTCCTGTCCTGAGTTCCTACCTTGGGCTCCCTGATGAACTGTGCCTGGGAGATATAAACTAAATAAACCCTTTCCTCCCCAAGTTAGTATTGGTCAGAGTGTTTTGTCACAGCAATCGAGAGACAAACTAGGACACCACTGTTCCTATAATGAGCTTGCCATTCACTCTTTTCCAAATTCCCAAACCTATACAAAGTTTTTCAATGAATGTATGTAATCATGGTATTTCTTAAAGAAAGCAATGGTAGTAAAATAATATTTTTAAAAACTGGAGTTAAGCCATTTTATATTTAGGAGTTTTCAACATACTAATATGCATGTCTCCAAGAAGAATTTCTAAGAAATAAATGTACATTTAACTTGAAATCCTTCAATGTGGAATAACTCACATCACTCTCATCCTACAAGGAAAACAAAAACAAACAAAATGAACAAACAATAAAACCACACCTCTCAAATCACAAATCCCTGTATCCTCTTCCACTCTACAATTGACTATTTTCACCCTTCATGTGCTTAACATCACTACTTCTATGATTATAAAAGTTTTAATAGAAAACTTTGCTACTGTCAGGATACCCTCCCTTGTTAATGTCATTATAATTATCCCCAATTTCTGGAGTTCCAAACCTTTTTGTCTATGCTACGAGATCATGACTTTGGCTTTTCATCCTTAAGAATAGCGTGGGGAGAGCTGGCTTCCTTTTATTTCCAAACAAGGCATAATGATCTTACATACTTTTCCAAAGTTGACAAAGTAAGTTCAACATAATACTACCACCTGTAGAGCATCTTTTCTCTTTAAAAAAGAAAAAGAAATTCTATAACATACTACTACTTTATGGTTTATAGAATTCTTAGGATTTGATTTTGAGACACACTTTTAATCTGGTATTTGGTACATTATATACTAATTTATTTATCATTTCTTCTTAATGTAATTAAGTATAACTTCTTTTTAATTTTCTATTGAGCTTTTATGTTTTGCATACAACAGTTCTTAATCAGATTTGGGCTCTCCCTCCCCCATCCATACTTGCCCAACCCTCCACTGGACCTCATGTATTCTGTCATACATGTTACTTTTAACATATTAGACCACTAGAAAGAAAAGAATGAAACAGTTTCTTAGTTTATAATCTGCATACATGCATGAGAGAGATATCTGTTTAAAGGATCAATTTTATTTTGTTTTGATGATTTTTTTTTAAATTTTGCTCTCTCTCCTTTATTCTTCTGTTTATTATCACTCCAGAATCAAATTTCATTATCAGTACAGCACAGGCTCAGATGGTCTGACCAAATTCTCCATAACTCCCTGGGAAAAAATATGTTGTTCCCTCATTAGAACAAAGTTGTAGAAGTAGAAAAGAATTCAACATAAAATCATTTTGACCAATTAAGTGCTACAATTTTCCTGTACTTTTGCATCTGTGGAACTCAGCAATCCATTAGGAAGACTGGAAATATCATAGTGTTGTTCATTAATTTTCGATTTAAAAACTAGAAGCCCCTACCATATTACAGACACTGCATTAGATACTAATATTACATAATTAATAAGAATTTAAACCTGTTCCTAGACACAAATGACAGAAAAAGCAAAGTAGATAGAAGGTGGGTATTAGTTAAAAGGTTCTTACCTCACTGAATAAGTGTGAGTGTCACAGGAAGGGAGAAATTGCCTTTTCTTAGTCTCTGTAACCAAGGCTGGCCTGCAGTTTGCTCTAAAGCAAGGCTTGCCTCCAAGTGCTGATCCTCTTGCCAAGCCTCCTAAGTGCTGGAATCACAGGCATGCACCACCACACCTAGCTTCTTAAGCCTTTCCTTATTATCTAGGGCCTCTGAGATTAATTACTAATACCATTACCAGGCAAAAGCAGCCAATTTTCAATTCCAATAAGCTACATATAGGGAAAAGAAGATATAATTTTTTGTGGCATTTCAAATCCACATTCCAGTTATGCCTGGAAAAAAAAATGCCTGACTCATAGTATTCATAAGGTCAAGTGTGGACCTGAATTGCTGAGAACCACTTCCTTCAGATGTCTCTCACAACTGTGCTCCCCAGCAAGGCTCCCCTCATTCTTTATTGTAACAGTATCTCCAGCATGAAATGGGGAAGTAAAAGTCATGACTTGCCCTTGTCATCGAATCTTACCCTTTGTTCTCTAAGCCTAGAATATTACTCAAACATCAATTAACCAATTTTTGTCCCTGTTTGGAACTATAAAAGCACACTGCTTTCAGCACATTGTAAGTAAAGTGTGCATACACACACACACACACACACACACATACACACACACACATTTATGCTCTATCTTACTATCTTGGGTGGATGGCTCAATGAGCTTGTTTACATTATACACTTTTCTGTTGCTGCGATCGAAACACTAACCAAAGCAATTTATAGAAGGAAGAGTTTATTTGAGCTTATGGTTCCAGGGGAATTACAGTCCATCATGGCAGGGAGGCATGGTGGCTGGAGGTGGCTGGAGTAGGAGCAGCAGAAGCTAAGCTCTCACATCATGATGCAGGCACAGGAAGCAAGAGAACAACTAGAGATCTGGCAAGACTTAAGAACTCTCTAAGCCCACCCCCAGGGACATGCTTCCTCCAGGATAGCCACACCTTCTAATACCTCCCCAAACAGCTCCACTATCTGGGGACAAAATGTCCAAATACTTGGAGCCTATGGGGGACATTTTCATTCAAACCATCACAATGGCTATTTTAAAACTTGCTCAAATATCTTTTCCTTTTGCACCAAAAATTCAATGTGCAAGCTTTATGATTATGTTGTAGTAGTAAGGAATGTCTTTTCTTGGAAACTGTGGCAGTTCATTCGTTATTTGCAGTACTGGTTCAAGAGAGTAGACCTTAAATATTAGTTATCAGATCCATTAATCCTTGAAAAAGTGCCAACTCTTGTCCTTGTAGCTGGAGATATTAATAAGAAAGGATAAAGATAATATGTAAAATAATTAAAAAGAAATTGTTTTGTACATGTATCATGGTCAGGGTGCAACAGTAATAATAAAATGTACAGAATAGGACTTGTTAAATGATCTGTCCTTTTATATACAGCAGGAAATTATTACAACCAGTACTTGGCACATACTAGACATATGCTCAATTGCTGTGCTCCACCCCAACATATGGGTAAAAGTTTATGTGTGTATGTGCATGTATATGTAGGGGATTCCCAGTTAGATCACACAACAAAAAATATAAATGATAAACAAGTAGGACAAAAATCAGTATATGTTGAAAATGGAAGGCAGAAAAACATAATACTTAAACATTTATGGGTTTTGTTTTATTGTTTCTATGACTTTGAACTTTTATTAAAATCAAATGAAACTACAGTAGGTTCCTGGAGTCATAGTGAGAGTCACCTTGTAGAATCCTTTTTAGGAACACTCTCCATCTCTCTCAATTTATCCTCTATAGAGTTTCAACAGTGAGGAGTTGAAATGAGTGCTTAAAGATTGGAATAAAGAGAATATATTGCTAGACAGATGATTAAATAAAGTTAGCCGTCTCCTCAGCATTCTTTCCTTGAAACTCTTTGTTCTATATTAGATGAAATATCACCTTTCAAACTAGGGGCACTGGGAAAAATAAGAATGGGCCTGAAATGACATATATCCTAAGCTATTCTAGCTCCCATCCTACCTCTGATCCTTTTCAACTATCAGACATGACACAAGTCACTGAACTTCCCTCAGCCTATTTTCTCTGGTGCAAAATGAAGGGGTTGGAAGAGAATGATCCTAGAATTATGCTTCTTTTATGTTACAACACTATCATAGAGCCCATGGAACTTTTTGTCCTCTCAGTCTTTCAAGTTTGAGAGATTCCTGCTCCATGTTTTTCTTAGGTGTATAGAGATAATCCATTATTACAGTTTAAAAGATTTCCTGCTGTGCCACAGCTGGCACAGGTGAAAGAAATTAAGTAAGAGAGCACTATCACTGTAAGACTTCATCACCTACTCTGCTTAATTAGACAAGTCAGAACTTGAAAATGAGATTTATGAAGATAAGTTGAAATGCAGATAGTATGTTTCAGGATAATGTGGGGTTGATGGTGTGTTGTTTTGTAATCTTAATCCAAGACCTGCATAAGTAAAGAATTATAGTATCATAACTCAAAAAGAGCACATAGATACTCCAGTCTCTAGGGCAGTGAGTGTAGAGTCAACATTCTAAATTTGCTGATTAATCACATCAATTATTAACACTTGGGAAATAAATAAGTTGATATAACCCCTGTGTTTATAATTTATATTAACCCAGGGTACTGTATGAAAATAGTGTGATCCCTTTATATTTTATTTTATCTCAAGGGACTGTGTGAAAATAATGGATGTTAATTTATGCAAGACATTTACAAAAACTTTCATAATAGTCTTGTCCAATGACAGAGTAATATGGAATGAAGTTCCATCAAAACTTTTTGGTCAAACAAAGGTTTCCTTCACTGACTCTATCTATCTATCTATCTATCTATCTATCTATCTATCT
>NW_008348089.1:4078567-4117231 GCF_000622305.1 Nannospalax galili | reverse complement strand
GTCATCTATCTATCTATCTATCTATCTATCTATCTATCTATCATCTATCATCTACCATCTACCTCTCATCTATCTATATATATATATTTATCATCTATCTATCATCTATCTATCTATCCATCCAAAAATCAATCGCTATCTCACTGTTTCACAGTAGTGGATGTTTGTTGATTACATTTCTGACTGTAATATTTTTAAGGTTGTAGATGGTGATTTAGTACTTGAATTTACATGAATGCTAAGTATTGTATGGGATGACCATAGAATAAACTAATTAAAAACAAATTTTGTTAGGCAAAGTGTTTCATTTGAAACTTAACTTTAAAAAAAAAAAAAGCGAGTCAAGTAGTTATTCAAGTACAGAGTGCTGAGGGATTGAACTTGGCAATATTTGAAGTGAAGACTCTCAAGGCTGTGACCCTTCTATAGTTAAATTTTACTTCTGGGAGGTGCACACAGTTCCCTCCTGTCACCTTCCTTATGAGAAACCAAGATTGTATTCCTCCAAACTACAGTTTAGGGAATAAAGAATTTATTGGGCTTACTAAGAGAGCATAGGGTGGTGGGAGTGGTTACTTACAAAGGTGTGGGCACCCTTGGGCTTTTTCCTAAAATAGTGACCAGGACCCTCTGACCTTCTGATGATGGTCCAAGATGTCAAAGGCCACCCCCTCACTCTGAATTCCCCTGTCCCTATCCTTAGTTCCTCCTCCTCATGCAGCTAACACTGACTAATTGGGTGGGACAGGTGTCTGACTCCCTCTGCCCCTCCCCTCCCATGGAGGGTCTATAGTCAAATTAGTTTTCAGTGACTGAAGCAAGTGGATGAAACCTAGTTAGAGAAGGTTCACTGTTTGCCAGTCTAGCTTGCCACATGGAGGACAAACTCATCCAACACCTTCCATACCAGAAAGTATAGATTTTACACAGAAACATGAAACAATCTTGTCACATACTATATTGGTCAGGCTTCATGCTGATTGCTTACTTACAAAAAGCACATTTAACAGAAAAAAACTGGAATAAATCTAGCAAAGTAGCTAAATTGATAGTAGTTCTCAAAACTGTGGGTACTGCTGGGTGAGGGAGAGCTTATCTTTAAGGGAGTGATTCTAGATAGGCTGACTAGACACTAGTGAACAAACTTGGAATAAATGAATGTCTGGGACACTAACTTGACTCCATAGGCCTTAGCATACATGACAGAATGCATGAAATCTGATGGGGGTTGGGGGGCTATGGGGGTGTGGATTGGGGGGGAGTATAAAGATGATTAAGATGTGTGAAATACACAGAAATTCAATTAAAAATGTAGAAAAAAACCTCTGGGTAATAAATCATGCTTGTTTGTATTACCTAATATAATTCCACCCTTCTTATTTCTTGACAGCTTCTTCTGCATCACACACACACACACACACACACACACACACACACATGCACACACACAAAATTTTCTTAGAGAATTGATGTGCTTCTTATCCCTGGTTCTTATATTTAAGGTGAATTTGCCTCTGAAATCTGTTCTTAGGAAAGTCAGAGGAAATTCTTGAGATGGAACTAAAGTTATGTATGGAGGGACTCTGCAGTCAGAGCTGTTGTTCATATTCAGTATTGGTTCTGGTTGGCTGGCCACACACAATCATGCATACATATGTTATTATAGACTTTTTTTTTGGTCTTTTTGATACAGGGTCTCTCTGTAGCCCCAGATGTCCTGGAACTCACTATGTAGACCAGGCTGGTCTTGATCTCATAGAGATCTGCCTGCCTCTGCCTCCTGAATGTTGGGCTGTTACCATGCCCAGCTCACACATACAATTTTTGATCCTAGTAAAAGAGTTTTGATAGAAGGAATAGTAGGTCAATACCTTTAAAGATAAGGCAAAGCTAAGTATTTGGGATTTCTACAATTCATTTTAATTTAAAATACAAAGAGCTAGCAGGGCGTGGTGGTGCACACCTTTAATCCCAGCACTTGGGAGTCTTTATAGACTCTTTAATATCCCCAAAGAACTTGTTATTATTAATGAGCATTAGACCGAGGAAATGTCCCTCTATTCCACTAGACTCAGTGTTATAAAGACACATTATCTGGTGCTATCTTACCATTGAATGAGAAAACATTTAAGGCAGATATAGAAAATAAGGTGAATTTGACAAAATTTAGAGACTGTAAAACAGCCCTAGGAATCTAGTTGAAGCCCTGACATACTTCATTTAAATCTAGTAAATCCTGGCTAGTACATGGATTAAATAAATAAGCAAATAAATAAATGGAACTTTGCATAAATAAAAAATAAAGAACATGAACCTGACATATCATGTATGGAAGCATGTTGTCCCTCTCCCTACACCCCCACACACTCACACTAAACTGTAGAATAATAAGCTTCTAAAACAGGTATGAAAATGAACCATATACTTTTTAGATGTGGTCAGACACCTCTTCCTTATTTAGCCTGTGCTTTTCTGCTATGGAAGGATTGAGGCTCTAGGTAGACAGATTTGGGAACAATCTGAAAGAACAATTTGAAAGAACATCCATATAACTGAGTTACCCAGTAAGGCAATGGGCTGCTTTCTATGATAATAAGTGCTAAAACAGAATCTTTTTATGTCGAATTCAGTCTTGTGTTGAAAGATACACCAGATGCATCTAAAGTCCTCATATTGTGTGAGCATTATGCCAGACATTATTAAAGACATGATGTATAGATTTCACGGAAACCCTGTGCTATTACTAATGAAGAAGCTAGGGACAAATAAGGTCACATAACTCCTCAAATGCAAAACAGTAAACAATTAATGCCCAGCTCTAATGAACATCAAACCTTACATTTCTGATTAAGTTTTCTTTCCACTAACGTTCTAACAGTATTCGGGCTTTATGGATCTGAAGCAATTTTAAAGCCCCTTCTTTCATCAGTATTTTAGCCATGATTTACAGTATAAAAAAATGAACCAATGTAGTACAAAATTGAATTACCATTGATTTATGGACAATAAGGTTTATGGAAATTCAAAAAATGCACTAAAAGCACTTTAGTATGTAAATTCTATGACGACTAAAAGGTGCCATGTCTATGTAAGTGTAATTAGGCTCTGGGGCTTATATAACTCTATAAATACTAAGAAGAAAAGGTAAACACAGTCATAAAACTTCAAAGAAATGTGTTCTAATTCAGAAAGGCCTTTTTAAAAAGCGTTCCCAAGTGATATGAATTGAAAGGCTAAATAGGCAGGTGTTTTCCCAAGAGTAGTCTTCAGCCTTAACTATTTGAGAATTAGGATTATACTGAGGATACACAGAAGAAACATTTATTATTATGAACTGCAAACTGATGGAAAGTAAACAAAAGTAATTTGGCCCGATAATAGCATTACTATTTTTTTTGCCTTTACTGTATCTAAAAATATTGTTATAGGCTCATTCAAATGTTTTTCATTACTGCAGGTAGTCTGGTTGCTGGGTTTATAGATGGTGACAGACAGACAGACAGATAGCTATAGATTGATGAACATAGATGTTAGATAGGTGGATGTTAGATATGTAGATACACAATACATATATAGATACATAGAGATAGGTGATAGATTTTTCTTCCTTATGAAACATCTTAAATAAATAGTTTTTATATGATAAATACCTCGCACTGTAGAATTAAATGGTGTTATTGTCGATAATGAACTTTGCATTATATAAATGATAAAAACTCATTCTCATCACAATTATGACTTATTTATTTTAAAGTACATTGTAGTTTATTAGACTGACTTTTGTGGTCACAATGGCTGTGTTTTGTGATTACATCCTGCTACCTGCTAAGTGAATCCATGATATCTCGTTCTCATTTGGAAGTGAGAATCCTAATACCAACATCAGAAGATTATCCCTGAGATTAAATAGTATAACTTTCAGAGTTTGTTGTTTTTTTTTTGTTTGTTTTTTTTTTTTTGTGTCTGGGAAAGGTTCTAAGTGTAAAGTAGCCCCCTTCCCTGGTCTTCCCCTAGACTCTCCTCTTGCCTGCCTGCCTTCCCTGAATAAACTCAAAATCAAGACAGGTCAACTTCAATAGCTCTTCCTTGGTTTTACTTTCCAGGGATTCATTTGCATATGTTTATCATGCTCCATAAACAATAAATGGGTAATTGTAGAAATCAATAATTCCTGAGATTTGGGGCTGGGGAGATGGCTCAGTTGTTAAAGTGCTTGCTGTGCAAGTATGAAAACCTGAGTTTGGATGCCTGGTGCCCAGATAATAACTCAGTCACAACTTGCTCCTGTAGTCCCAGCCTGGTCAACAGAGACCAGTAGACTCCTGAGGCTTGCTAGTCAGCTAATCTAACCAATCGGTGAGATCTGGATTCAGTCAGAGACCCTGTCTCCAGAATATAATAAAGAAATAAAATAACAAGGTAAAGATTAATAGAACACACACCATGTGGATCTAACTCTGACCTCCACACCAAGACCACATAGGAGTACGTGTACCTGCACACACAAATAACTACATACACACATATACATATACATATGCATATCCTACACACACAGAAGAAAATAATTTGTGAGTTTAAATTACACATCATTCTAGGTACACTGATGACATCTTGAGCCATCCTTCTCTGATCTACATAGGATGTACTCTCGCAACTTTTTCAATTTATCCAACTGTGCACACTGCAGACTCAATAGGTGCTTAGTGGTGACCAACTGCCAAGTACTGTGATACTAGTTTTCCATGCTCCTTCACCTTGCACAGTGATGCTGCAGCACAAGGCCCACACCATTATGCTCAGTTGTGTCATCACCACAGCATTGCAACATCTTACATAGGGCAAGTACAGCACAAGTAAGCTATACTGACACCACAATCTCTCTTCTAACTTTACCACAGAGTATTTTGTAATTGCTTTATTTTTAGTTATTATTAGGAATATCATACTGAATCCAATTTTAAATTATATTATTTCATAGCTCTGTACATAGGAAAAAAAGTAGGAATCAGTAATGTCTGAGAATTCTCAGATGTGCAGGAACTACTGCACCTCCTTATCAGAAAAGATACAAGCCTTTGATTTGGTAAAGAGGTATTCTCAACCACATACTATAGTGCATTTCTCGAGAAAGAGCTGAATTAACCTGATGTTTGTTTCCTGAATACAGAAATTTAACTGCATGAAAATCCATTTTAAAGTCAACATCTATCCCCTTTTAAAATTGTCTCACTTTACTTCAGAATCTTTCCATGGGTATCAAAGATCTGTACATTACATTTTCTATTATTTCAGAATAGCTATTGCACTTTCAAGTTGTCAAATTTGAACATGGGATATTAGGTCTTCCCTAACTTAGAAAGATCACACAAGTGTATAACCATATAGGAATCATATTACTTCTTAGGACTAGAGAGCCTGGGAACTGTTGCTGGAACACAGTGAAAAAAAGAAATTAAATCAAGCCTTGTTAGCTCTGGCCCTCAAAGTTTACAAGCAGATACCAGCTCCCTTGAAATGAAAACTGGGAAAAAGGCCATAAAGAAATTAAATGATTATTCTCTTAAGATCACATAATGATGGATTATATAGTTATGTATGACGATGATCTAAGAAAATTTAGGATGCTAAAAACTTGGCTAGGCAAACACATACTCTTTTTCAGCTTAAGAGGGGGTTTAGAACTAACTGCAGCAAAAATCACAGCACCTTCTAAGTTTCACATACACTGAATCTGAAACCTTTTCTATTTTAAAATATAAAATGTGAGCTGGGCGTGGTGGTGGCACATGCCTTTAATTCCAACACTCAGGAGGCAGAGGCTGGCAGATCTCTATGAGATCAAGGCCAGTCTACTATATAACATAACAGGTTCTAGGCCAGCTGTGGCTGCAAGGAGACCCTGTCTGAAAAACAAAAACAAATAAACAAAATAAAATACAAAATGCATAGCTTACATGTATCAAAACACAGAACGAGTTTGGGACAACTCGCTTATTCTTCGTGCTGGAATGGTTATTACCTATTCATTAAATTTATTGAAAACAAGTTAGATGTTTCATTGCCTTAACCATATGAAAAAGTCTCATCAACCTTCAGATGAGTATTAAATAAGTGATGCATATTATACTCTCTTCTACATGAGCAAAAATATGAACAGAAAGGTTATTTCATCCCTTAAAACTTCTAATATTTACCTGCAAAACAGTGAAGTAGAGCTGTATTTCTTTCTTAAACCATGTCTGGAATCTAGCTATGAGAGAGACTTGAAACAGAAAATACCACTTTCACCAACAATTCTAAAAGCAGCAAACCATAAAATAAAATTTTATTTTATTCTAATCATAATAGAAGTTATTCCACGTTGCCAGCAAACATGCGCTGCACATTCCTGTCTCTTCAAAGTCTTTTTTATTAGCTTAAATCCCGAGCTGTTAAATGTATCATAAAACTTCTGTGAAATTCCACTGCTTTTCAGCAAGAGAACAAATTCTTTTAATTGGAAGATTACAGAGGGAGATGTAAAAAATAAAGTGAGGGCTTTTAAAAGTTTGGATAGTTTAGATAAGAAAAATTCTGGATGCTTCAGCAAATTTGCCAACTGTCTGAGATTCAGCTCTGTGTATTGTGCTAATGTAATGCTTTTAGTGTACAGTAAATTAGGCCTTGAGCATGTTTTGGACCAAATACTATCCTTTTGTACTCATATGTATCCCTTAACAGGTTCCAGTGGGAGTGTGCACTGAACTGGAAAGCAGTCTCTCCATTATTTCTCTGTCCTTTGTCTGTACATAGTAATGAAAATGGGAGAAAAACTGTCAAAAATTAATAGCAATAATCTCTATAAGTTTTTTTTATCACTTTTCTAATTAGAAATAATTTTTGTTATATACCATTTCGTCAAATCTGTGTGGTAGATTAAGTTTATCTGTGAATATAAACATAGGTAAAATCATGATATCCAAATGTAGTGCTATCTTATAGAAAAGGTGATTAATTGGAATTATATTTAATAACAGAATGCTGAGAATAAACTCTTGAATTTGAATAACTAAGCCCACTAATAGTAATAGAAATATGCATGTAGATAATCTGTACACAGTTCTGTGATTGTCAACTGATTTTAATTCACATTATATATGCATAAATCATATTGTATTTTTCCTCTTCAGTTTTGTTTGTTTCCATGTACTTTTCTGAATTTTGTTCAGGCTAGTTTTCTTTTTGTTTTCATTTTCTGGTTCATTACCTTGGAAAGACTTTACTAGGATGCAGACTTCCAATGGGAAATTCTGGGCCAGTGTCCTGAGTTATATCATAGACGGTTGAAGCTCTGAGAGGCTGAACCTCTAATTAAGCAGTCTTGTTCTAGCTTCATCCTGCAAGTTCAGCTAAGCCTTATGAATTCCAGCTACTAAATGATGCTCTATACAGGTTACTTTGTTTTATTCAGTTACTTTTTTCTAACATGGGAAGAATACCGTGCTTCTCAGATCTATAAAAGTAAAGATAAAGACGAAAAAAAAGAGTGTAAAATTCTGATCCAACATGAAATAGTATTTATTATTTTTTTAACAGAACAAAACATAAGAGTCCCAGGTTTTTGGAGGAGAGAGCTTGATAGCAACAAATGAGCTAAATCCCCTCAGAAATAGCTGGTTCTTAACATAATAAGTATGCCACTGTTGTGCCAGTGGGCATGTCTTGGCAGTCTGATCAGTCATTATTACAGGGTTGACAACTGAGGAAGACCGATGGTGATTACTTTCCTGATAGCGTGTGCTTCCAACAATATGAAAGCTAGCCAGTAGGGCAGAAGTTTCCAGATCAGCACCAGCTTCATTTTTCCCTGTTCTGTCTCAAGTATGTGGTAACTCAAAACCACATACTTCAAGACCTTCAGGTAGAGGGTCTTAGCATCAAGTTCTGGAAGGTGACCAAAAATGACGGCAATGGCCTATAATGTTTGGGAGGGCTATGGGACTTTACTGGCCAAGAAATCAAAAAGTGGTAACTCATTCCTAGAAATGTTTTCTTTTTTAAATGTGTTAGCCTGCATTGTTTGTAAGGCATTGCTGCCACATTATAGAGTAACTCCATTTGACCTACTTGACATTGCGTATTTATATATTTTAGGACATTTCTAAGTAGTAGGCTTCCATATGATCATTTCCAAAGCTATTGGTGTTCTGTGCTCTCCCTGTCCTCCCATCCCCACTCTTCTTTTTCCATTATCCTCCTTCCCTTTTGCATTACTGCATTCTATCTTCCCTTCCTTGAAAGTCTCCTCTCTATAGATGCTTGATAACTTCATGACTTGTATGGGTATTCCAAATGAAACTTCCATATCTGAATATTCAAAGTTAATCCTCAAATAGAGAAAACATGCAATGTTTATTTTGGGTCTGGGTGACCTCACCCAGATTGTTTCCAGTTCCAGTCATTTACCTGTGAACCTCATAATTTAATTTAGTTTAACAGATGAATAATATTCCATGTGTAAATGTACCACATTTTCATTATCAATTCATTAGTTGATGTACATCTAGAAATGTACATCTATATTTCCTAGTTATTGTGAAGAGAGAAGCAATTAACATGGATGAAAAGAAGTCTATGCAATAGGATAAAGACTCCTTTGAATTTCCCTGATGGCTAAGCATGTTGAACATTTCTTTAAACATTGCTCAGTCATATTTTGAGAATTTACTATTTAGCTCTATTCACAAATTTAATTGCTTTTTTTCTTGATATTATTTTTTTGAGTACTTTTTGTAGTCTAGATGCCAACCCTCTATCAGATGTATAGCTATACAACCCAGCAAAGAGGCTGCCTCTTTGCTTGAATCATGTGTCCTTTGCTGTACAGAGCTTTTTAGTTTCATGATATACCATTTATTAATTGTTGGTCTTAATGCCTGTGCTATTGGGATGTGTTCAGAACATCATTTTCTATGCCAGTAAGTTCAAGTGTGTTCCCTACATTCTTCTATATCAGATTCTTATTATCATATCTTATTTCAAATTCTTGATCCATATGGAGTTGAGTTTTGTGCAAGGTTAGAGATAAGGATCTAGGTTCATTCTTCTTCATGTAGTGATGAGACCCATACCTGATACCAATATTAGAGTCAGTGACCTGGGGCTAGATAGGTCATGGACCCTAGGGGAGAACCTACTACTGTTCTTTGGGTAAATGACCATAGTATTAAACCAATTTCTAATAACTTATCACTGTACCCATTGATTAGTGCATCATCTGAGTGCTCTTCTTTTTTTTTTTTTTTTTTTTTTTTTTTTTTTGCAGTAGATGGTGATTAACATAGAGATTCACAACTGGTCACAATGCAGGAAATAAAAGACTATGGAATGCTGGGTCTTAATTAGAATACCTATACCACACCCTCTCCTCCCTAAGTTTAGTAATAATGAGAAAGAGAGGTCAGAAAGATTGTAAGAGCCAGAGGCAATGGCTGAGTACAAGAACAGAGCGTTTTCTCATCATAAAAGGACAAGTGCACAATTAGCTCAGTAGTTGTGACAACATGTACAAGATCTGTTCAAGTCAGACAAAATCCAAATATGCAAAGGGGAGATGGACAAGATGTCCCATCACTAGCTGAGTTGCTGTTTGCAATTGATAGCTGCTGGGAGAGTCTTATTTAAGTCTGGCCCCTGGTAGATCAATCAAGATTTAGTGGTGACCGCATACTCAAGAGTATGTGGGCAGCAAGGATTGGGTGGATATTTTTCTTTTGTGAAAGAAGAAACAACTTTGGTTGGGGAAAGATGGGTGGTTGGATCTGGGAAAAGCTGGGGAGAGAGATGAGTATGGATAAAACATACTGTATGAAATTCTCCAAAGAATTAATTTAAAATATCAACAAATATAAGGAAGAAGTATATTTTGTATCACCTGTCACATGCTAAGTCTTAATGAGAACAATGAAGTGTGAAGTGTAGTCCGCAAGGTGGATCCGAATGAAGAATTGATGGAAGGAAATGGAATCATGAATTGTAATTGGGAAACTGGAATTCATACATTTGAGATAAAATCCCAGTCACCCACTGCAATTGCTTCCCTAATTGAGCACAGAGAACACATCATAATATTAGGTGTGTGCACAACAGTAAAAAGCAACTATGCCACAGAGGAATGTACCTGTTTCCATAACAGTATACACTAAGCCATTTGACACTTTTGATTTTGGTCAGTCATCACCAACGTTTACCTAAATAGAATTTCATTTATTGTTGCGGGTGTCCTTGGGCCCTCTGGCCAGGGGTAGAATCCCACAGAGTCACAACACAGACACCAGGGGTCAGGTGAGAAGCAGGCAGTGCGAGCAGCTGCAGACTCATTTATTGTGGATATGGGTCTGCCTTATATACCCCTCTCCCAATGTCCCATTGGCTCCAGTAGGCCTTCTCAGGTCATGTCTGATCCTCATTGGCTCTCTATGTCGAGCTATCTTCTGGGTCAGCCATCTCTATGTCCTTTGGCAGAATACATGTTCGACTCAACCGGATGTCAGGCCGCACTTCCTCCTACAATTTATTTCTTTACTTACTATGTTTTGAGGCAGGGTATTGCTGCATAACCGAGAGTGGCCCCAGACTCAACATATAACCCAGGATGACACTGAAATAACAGCCTTGGGGTCCCAGTGATAGGATTTCAAGAGTTTTGCCGTCCTGCCAAGTTCCTTTTGTTTCTTGAATAGCACATACCCTGGGTCATCTACACTCACACTGAACTGCTGCTAGAGCCTCCCTTTCCCTCATTTTCGACACTATTTTTGGTTTCTAGAGTTATTTCTTGTAGTACAGCAGAAATATCACCAAATAAAATAATACTAACAAGCCACTTTATTTTTTTTTCAAATTCTCCCAACATATTTCTTGATTACACTCTGTATACATGGGATTCTAAGTTCTATGCAATATTCCATAATTCATGTGTAAAGCCAATGATAATAATAATTTTATACCTATTTATTTTCATTAAATGTAAATATTTTCTTGGCATTTGCCCTGCACTCAGAGTTATTACTGGCTTAATAAATTGATGGGAAGTATCCATGCTTTCAGTAGTGTAGTGTGAGATTACATATTATTTTAATGTCTTTTATTACTATAAAAAGATACATATGTGTTTTGCAACCCTACCACAGGGTGATTTTGGCAATGGAAATTCTAATATAAAAAGGCACAAATGCACACAGAAGAGGAAGAATGCACCATGGAGAAAGTCATGTTAGGCAACACCTCAAAATTATACTCATATGAGTTAGTTGGGACAAAATTGTAGATAATAAAGCTTCAAAAGGCAAACTAGGAAATGAAAATCAAGATATAAAATGGAATCAGCTGAGAAGAGCAAGGACCATGGACGCAGTGAAAGAGAAAATAGTCATGGGTTAAAGGAAAAGAGGTTTGGAGTTATGAAGTGTTCATGCTTCACCTTGCAAACAGGGTGATTCAGAGGAGTGTTGATAAAACTTTTTGACTTTAGCATGAATTTCAGTGGGAAGGAATATAGGAGAGTATGTTAATCTAATTTTACTATGCTTAAATTGTTAGCTGATGATTCAAAGCCTTACTTTGCTTCAGTCTAAGTTTTCTATTTCAGTCTTTCTGGAACACTGAGCTGCTACATAGTACAGTGCTAGTGATATTTGAAATGAATGTATGGGGATTGTTTTGCATGACATATTATATTTTGGGTTTTTTTAACTTTTACAAAAACTTTGTTGAGAATTTCATACATGCATATAAGGTGTTTTGATCAAATCCATGCCCACTCCCTCCCTTCCAACACCTCCCATATCTCCTCATCACTTTTTTCTTTTTCTTTTTTTTTTTTTCTTCTTTATTTATTTTTATGGGGCTTTTGGGTACTCTAACATCCCGTCCTGAAGAGGTAACCCTAAAATCTTTTAAAGATTAGATACAAGCTCCCAAATACTTTTGACATTTTTAGCTTTTGGAACAGAGTATGTTTGGAACAGAGTATGTTCAAGGACATTTTGACTTTTAGCCAAGAAACTGGTTACTTTGGGGGGTCTCTTTTACCCTAATTGTCTAGCCAATTCCTACCTCCTATTCTTATCATGCCACCCTCTGAAGAGGTTACCCAAATTTCCAATAGGGAATAGGGATGCAGACCGCTCTGTCTTCTTCTATGCAGAACAAGGACACAGGGTGAGGCAATTGGAGTAGCCCTTCAGTGGATCTATCTAAAAGAATCCCAAATTGCATAACTCTTATCTCTAAGGGGAAAAGAAAGTCCTTGAACCCTGAATAGGAGATGTGAAGGAGAAGTAAAGGCAAGGATAATTAGCATTACAAGTTCTAGACAGGGAACTAGAAAAAAGTCAGAACAGCAATTTTCAAATGTTCATATGAGAGTGCATTGGAATTTCTTGAAAAGGGGTTCCAAAAGCATCCCTCTATTGGGTTCTTTATCATTTTTCTTTTGTCTTCTAGGGCTGTACTCTAGAGTGATGGATTCAAGATTTGCTTTCAGGTATTTTGATAGCTGTTGGAGTAGTTAGAATCAGTGTCAGTTCCCTCTCAAAGGCTTCTAAATAGGGGGAGAAATAAATTTATCCATCAGTTTAGAACAATAGCTGGTTGTCTCCCTTAGCTACAGGTGGGCACTACAGTATTGGAGACCAAGATTTGAAGTCTTACATCTGAGCAGCACTTTCTGGTTAGGAACAAAATCATCAATGAGAAATAATTGTCTAAACTTTTTATATAGACTTAAACCTAATGTCTGGGAAGCATATTCTCTTGAATGCTTAAAGAAGTATACTGATGAATTTACTCATTGATTATACTTTCCTTTTGGGTGTTTAAGACCATACAGTTGTCCCAAATAAATCGATTTATTTTTATACTTAAGGTCATCTGAGGATCTGTCCCTCAGGGGTCACATGGGCTTGGGAGGAGCTCCTGGCTCCTTTTTTTTTTTTTTTTTTTTTTTTTTAACCAGTTCCTTCTATGTGAAGATAAGTCAATGGTCTTGTTCAACCATATCTGGCTTCACTTAGAAGCATGAATGAGATGTTTCCTCTAAGTTGACCCTCCCTGAGTTGTAGAGTGAACACTGGTTCAAGTCCATCTCGTGGGGTCGCCACAGGTGACTATCCACAGTTACAGGACATTTTGAGAGATGTTCCATAGTCCCCTGGAAATTGGTCAACCTTGGAGGGCAAGGGGCGAAAACTGTCCTTTAAGTCCCTCTGACCACATTAGTATAGGCCTTAAAGTATGGCTGTTAAACATCCAATAAGGTTAGTTCCACCAGTTTGATACTTTTAATTATCACGTGCTATGTAGATAAGGCTTTGGTAAAGAACCAAATATTCTTAGATAAACATTGACTAGATTTATATTTTGTTTCTTAAACTAGTTGACTAAACTATGACCATGGATATTTTTTATGTGTATATTATTTTTATCATATCCTTTATATATAACAAACCTAAACAGACCTTCATCACTTGCTTAGGCATTCTAACTTAAAAAAATAACTTTATTGAGAATTTCATGCATGCATATAAGGTGTTTGGATCAAATCCATGCCCACTCCCTCCCCTCCAATATCTCCCATATCTCCCCATCACTTTTTTCTGACAACTTCATCCTTTCTTTCTTTTTTTATTTTTTTATGGTTTTTTTGCTACTCTAACATCCCCCATCTGAAAAGATAAACATAAAATCTTTTAAGGATTAGATAAGAGCTCCCAAATATTTTTGACATTTAAGAGTTAAGCAATTTGGGAGTCTTTTAGATAGCCCTCTGAAGAGGTAACTCTAAAATCTTTTAGGGATTAGATAAGAGCTCCCAAATACTTTCGGCGTGTTTGGCTTTTGGAACATAGTTGCTAAGAGGTTCAAGGACATTTTGACTTTTATTCAAGAAAATGGCTACTTTTCTTTGGGGTCTTTTTACCCTAACTGCCTAGGCAATTCCTACCTCCCATTCTTATCACACCATCCTCTGAAGAGGTTACCCAAATTGCCGATAGGGAATCAGGACACAAACTGCTCTGGCTTCTTCCATGCTGAACAGGGATGCAGGGTGAGGCAATTGGTGTACCCCTTCAGTGGGTCTATTAAAAGAATCCTAAATTGCATCATTTCCCATCTTCAATAAGAAATTATATTAGTTTCTCTAAACCTATAATTTCGATGGTATGATCTACATCAATGATGTTATGAATTATATATTATTGAAAGTTAATACTATTCAAACTCAAAAGCAAACTCATCCTTAATCAGCATATACATATAAGAACTAAGTTTTGTATCCCACTCAATAAATTAATTCCTCAAGTTACACATATTTTAATCTTCAAATATCCTTAAACTCAGCTGCCCTAACAACACAAGGAAAATTGTATATCAGAAAACACAAGTATATTAATCATATATTCTTCACATGATGATTTTGAGAATAAAGGTAGGTAATGTATTAACTTGTTTTTGAAGTGATTTTTTAATTTTTGTAATTTCACTTATTTTTATTTTTATATATTTTTATTGAATTTCTGTGTATTTCATACACAACATCTTAATCCTCTTTACATCCCCTTCGCCATCAGCAACTCCCCATAGATCCCTCCACTGAATTTCATGCATTCTGTCATTTATTTCAAGGCCTGTAGAGTCAAGTTAGTGTCCCCTGACATCCCTCGGTACAAGTTCATCCACTGAGGTTTATCAGCCTGCCAGGGGTTCTAATCAGTGACCCCGGGGCAGTGATGATTGGGGATGAGTAAGCACGCCGTTCGCCAGCCCACACAGTCCCCAGTACCAGGAACACTCAGGCGTAACGGGAGCCTAGTCAAGCAGGGACTCATTTATTGTAGGTGTTACAGAGCTTATAAAGGCATATGGAAATCCCCCTCCCCCCCTGAGGGTGTATCTTAAGGATGATCACGTGCTGATCATGCACTCCTCAGCAGTGCAGAAGTATCCTTCAGACTTTCAAAACAAGCCAGGCCGTGCCCCAGTAACTTCCTCTCGGACCTCTGCAAGGTGGGGCCTTTAGGTCCCCACAATTAAGGCCACAATATGAGTATCTTAAGGATGGTCACGAGCTGATCATGCACTCCTCAGCAGTGGAAGTATTCTTCAGACTTTCAAAGCAAATCAGGCCGTGCCCCAGTAACTTCCTCTCGGACTTCTGCAAGGTGAGGCCTTTAGGTCCCAACATCAGCCTGTCCAGGGTCACTCCCTTAAAGAAGTTAAGCTCTTCCTCACTCAACAGTAATCAGCTGCCAATAGTTCTTCAGCTAAGATTGGGGCCTGCTGTGCATTTCCACAGTTCTGTGCTTGTTTTTTATTTCCTTGAATTTGCATAGATCTTGTGCATGCTGTCACTATAGCTGGAAGTTCATATGAGCAAGGTCCCAGGAGCCTGAAAGACTCTATTTCTATATGGTCCTACACCTCTTCCCCTGACTCTTAAAATATATCTGCCTCTTCTTCCACAGTGGGCTTGGAGCCCTGGGTTCATTGCCCTCAGTTGCATGAGGGAGCTTGTTGATGAAATGCATTAGTTTTTTTCTACCCCTTGTTCTACTATGTTCCATGAATCTTAGGTGTAGAGGTTCCATTGTAGATGTGTAAAGTAATATATTTATAGAAGTTGTGTCAGCATTAAAATATGATTGAATTTTAATGGAATTTCTGTAATGTTGAAACTGTTTCAGAAATATTTCAAAGAGTACCACGCTGCCCAAGAGAGGATTTAATGGTTCTTGTGAGTGAAGAAAATGAATTTTTCATTTTAATTAACTGAAAATAAAATAGATTAAACTTGAGGCAATGTAAATCTAAATTTGGTTCTTAAATATGATATGATCATTTTACCATCTGAAATGTGTAATTCATGTAGTTGATGGAAAGGATTGCTCTTTAGAAAATTATAGTAAAGTTTTAGAACAAACTGTAAGCAAGTCTATTTCAATGATGAATTCTAAATTAATATATTAATTTGGTTATCAACAGCTCTACAAATGAGTTAGATTATATGAATTACATTGAGGGGGTCACGAATACTAATTCTAGTATTCTCAATTTAGTTGGGTGGTAGAGGGCCTTGGGATTTAAGTCTTTCTCCCACAACAAAATTCTCTGACTTTTTTTTCTTTTTCTTTATGACTCAGATTAACTTAATTTTATAAATGTGCTATCAAAATTTTCCTTGGATCAGGAGCAGGACTCAGTTTTGGAGCAGAGAATCAGGCCTCACACTGACCCATTCAATTTGAATTGACATGTAATGAATTCTAGGTGCTTCAAAGGTACATAAAGTTTAAGAGGTACCAATATTTAATATGTTCCCTCTCATTTGCTCTGAAAGAACAAGAAAGTGCTATGCTGGCTGAGCTGGTATGCATTCCTTCCTTAACTGAGCCAAATGGCATGGTCCTCAACCAATCTCTTCCCCATTTTTTTATATGAAATCATTTTTCTGTTTTATTATATTCTTAATACTTTTTTTTTTTTGGTCTTTTTGAGACAGGATCTTTCTGTAGCCCCAGCTGTCCTAGAACTCACCATGTAGACCAGGCTGGCCTTTTACTCACAGAGATCCACCTGCCTCAGCCTCCCAAGTGATGATATTAAAGGCATGCGCCACCATGCCTGGCTTCTTAATACATTTTATTTCTTAAATATTTTTTAAAGTTTATTATTTTTATTTTATGTGTATGCAGGTATCGCCTGCATGTAGGTAAGTGCACCTCTGTTGTCCAATGCCTGCAGAGGTCAGAAGAGGCTGTTGGATCCCCTGGGACTGGATTTATAGACAGTTGTTAGCTGCCATGTGGGTGCTGGGATTCGATCCGGAGTCTTCTGCAAGAACAACCAGTGTTCTTAACTGCTGAGCCATCTCTATAGCCCATATTCTTAATCAGATGAGTACAAGAAAGACAGACTTCCCTTTTCTGGATCTGCAGATGTGTGCACTTGTGTTTTCATTCCCCTTGCACATTCTCATGTTTGAATCAACTACACAGAATAAAAATTCCCTTTGTCTCTTGAGATGTTATTAACCTGTCCTGGTAAGCTTTTACTATTCCAGCTTTAAATTTTCTTTCATAAAATATTGATTCACTCTTCTTTCCATCCCATCATCCTTCAAATTTTAAATAAAGATTTACTTTTTGATCTTTGAATTAATATAATTTCTCACGTTGTCCCACTACTGGTGTTTGCTATCTATATGAAAAATGAGATGTAAAATATGTGTGTGGTGTCAACAGTTTTTGGTTTTGCTTATTCTTTGATCTAAGCCCAAAGAAGAGAAATAAATGTATCACCTCATCCCTGTCCACACCTATCTGCGAGAGATTATAAGACAGGATGCTTATTATGATAATTGACATTTAGAAGTAAACCTATTCTGTTCATATTTGTTATTATTTCATATGATTTAGTTCTTCAACTATTTAACTATAATTGAATAAATAACAAAAACAAAAAAAATGCTGTTAGATGTGTCACACAGTATAACTCTTACATATATCTTAATTGTCTATCATGAAAATAAATGCCTGAGCAAATGTTTGAAAGGTTAACAAACTTAGTCACTTTGTTCTGTAAATTAAAACAAAAACTTGCAAAGAAGACATTTATGCTATTAAATCGATATTCTATCCTGTTGTTTAGAGGTCTCCCTAATTCAAATTTGGTGTTGTTCAACATAAATACATCATGTTTTAGTTTAAATATGTTTTATTTAGTGATGATTTTTTTCTTGATCAATAGAAATGATTGAACACCAAAATTCTTTTGGAGAAATGTTCTCCAAAAATGGTGGTTTTATTTTTTTATATGTCATTATCATCCTGAGTTGCTATGGAGTGGTTGGGGATTTCCCATATGGGCCAGTAAACCTGTTCTTTAATACCATTGGTCCTTTGACTTAATTGTGATTACTGACTATTCTTTCTTAGTCACTTTGTATTTGAAAATTATTCTTCAGTATATCTTAAATAAAGCTTTTAAAATGCTTCTGTTAACAAGATATGAATTTGCTGATAGTGATTATGGTTTTTTTTACTTATTTTATTTTTTATTTTATCTGTATGAATGCATTTTCTGCATATATGTAAGTGCACCCATATCATGCAATGCCTGAAGAGGCCAGAAGAAGGATCAACTCCTGGAACTGGAGTTATGATAGTTGTAAGCCACCATGTAGGTGCTAGGAACCAAACCCAGGTCCTCTGCAAGAGTAGCTAGTGCTCTTAACTACTGAGTCATATCTACAGGCCCTGTTTATTGTATTTTAATTGGTATTTAGAGAAATATGTTGCTTACATTTTGTTCTGAAAATGATTTCCTGAATAACTTGCATAGCTTAGTTATTAAATTATTCTTTATTATTCTTTATAGCATTATAAATGGAATGCCAAACAGAGAAGGGGAATAGGGGAACAGAACAGTTTTTCTCTTTGTGATGACCATTAACACAACAATCTAGCTGTGTATGTGTGTCTCTGTATGTGTGTTTGTGTGAGTCTCTATGTGTGTGATTCTAATAAGCTTAAAAAGTATGCTATGTTCTTTATTGGGTAATTGGGCACTGGTAAACTTGCTTTATTTCATTTGTGTGTGTGTGTGTGTGTGTGTGTGTGTGTGTGTGTGTGTGTAAAACTTGCAGAATTTTGCTATCTCCACCATGTGGATCCCTGAGATAGAACTCAGATCCTTAGGTTTGAAGGCAAACATCTTTACCAACTGAACAATCTTGCCAAACATTTTTTTTAGTGTATTTCATAAAAAATATATTTATTTATCTTAATGGTGGATTCAGGAATTTAGACTTTCCAAAAAGTATATTTAATTGAAAGAAGCAATAACAGTTAACACTATTGTATGAAAAAAGAAGTTGATATTGATCTCTTTGGTTGTTGTGGTGGTTAATATTGCCAGAATCTAACATCAACTAGGAGATTGCCTCTGAGACTGATGGTGGAGTATTATCTTGATTGCATTATTTAAGGTAGGAAATGCACACATTGTGAGTGGCACCCTTTCCTGGATGGGATCTTTGACAATGTATGAGAAGGGAGCTGAGCAGCAGCACAATTCTTGACGGCCTGCTCAACTGGACCAGCTGCCTTCCTGTTCCTGTCTCTATATCTTCATTCCAATGATGTATGGTATCTTCCAGGACCTATAAGTCAAATTCTCTCCCCATTGAGCTGTTTTTATCAGGGTATTTAGCATAGCAACAGAGTAACTAAGATGGTTGTCCTAATTAATGCACAAAGAAAACTATTATCTTACCCACTCCATATGACTTTGGAATTGGTTTTGTTATTAATGCTCAATAGATAACTACCAGCTATGAGTCCACTGGGTAAACTAGTGGAAGTCAGGGTGCGGATGATGTATGAATTAAAGTCTCTAAGATATAGTCCTACTTGATGTTCTATTAATCATTTTGTTTTCAACATCCAATCATTACAGATAAATACAGTTTTTATCACATTTCAAATATTTGGTGTAATTGCACTGAGGGAATCATGTCATCAAATAATTCCATAGTAACTTGGCTACTTATACTCCAATATACACTGAGTCTATGCTCTAAGAAAAAGCATGCTGCCTCCTGAAATAAAGAAATAAAAATGGGAAGGTTATCTTTTATTTGCACAAAAGGCACCAAAAATAATATAAGAATTTATTAGAAAAATATTAAATTGAAACCATTCAAAAGAGAAAATGATAAAATGTTAGCATATCTGATAAGATACACTGGTGGATTTAAAAGCATGTTATGACTGAATCTAAACATAATATCAGTTAAATCATCAAGAGAATAGTGAAACATTAGGTAAAAGTTTCTAATTTCAATCTTCAATTTTAAAAAATCAGTAATCTTTAAAGTCTAAAAATAATTGTTAGTGTGTTGACAGAGCCCTTCTGTGGGCTCAGTTCCTCATCAGTTACATACATTTCATTTACATTTTCACAAGAATTACTGAAGCTGCCCTCCATCTTCAAGCTTATGACAACATAATTAATAAGGTTATGATAGAAACTTATTGCCAGTAAGTTTATGTGCTAATAAACAAATTGTTTAGCTAATTACCAAATTTTATATTTACATATTAGTTGTTCAATTTTCTTGATAATTATTCTGGCATTGGCATAATTAGAAAACTCTTAATTAATCTTCGCTTTTAAAAACACTGTTTGATGAGAGTGACCTGTCTTACCTTATCTTTCTAGGAATCATATTTTAAGTCAGAATTATCCTAATATAGTGATCGATATACAAAGATGTAGACACAAGTAGACTAGATGAATTCACTCAAATTATCGAAGATCCAAAGTATATTCAGGTTATAGTCCCTTGCTTTGCCTTTTCCTTTGAGAATACTTAAGCAAACCTAACCTATCTCAGCATTTTAGCATGGAAGAGGATCATTTTTCAATAGCCAGCTCTTCAGTATCTCTTTACAGAAAAAACACTTTTTCAAATATTATAGGTATTCTGCTATAAGCATCATCCCTCAAATATGAAAATAGTTAATTTTTAAATAATGGAAGAAAAGACAACTGTTACATCACTGCAAACCTGTTAGTACTGTGGCTTTAAATTTAAACTGTCCATGCTACCAATCACTGTCCTGGACTAGGGATTGAATTTCTCATCTGAGAAACTCCTTCCTTCCAAGGAAACCTGGATAGGCGGTCATCATACGATTCTATTTTACTGCCTTAATATCCATATTATTATACAAAGGAAGTCACATTTTAAATAGGGAGATGAGATATATTTTGAATTTATAGTGACATAAAGATGTGGTTTTTAAGAAGAAATTAGACTTTAACCAAGGAGAAGGAAAAAAAAGAAAGACGGGAAGGAGGGAGGGAGGGAGGGAGGAGGGTGGGAAGGCGGGAGGGAGGGAAAAAGGAGAAAGGAAACTGATCTCCAAGCTGGAAACTTGGAGCAAGAAATGAAGGCCGGGAGTGAGGTGAGACATTTAGGGTCCTTATACTGTAGTGTGTATTACATGAGATGTTCATCTGGGTTTTTCTTGATAAATGTTGGTGACCAATCTTTAAAAGAATTTATCCTCTGGTCAGGGGTTTTAGAAAAAAAGAAAGAGAGTTTGTCTTCAAGGCTTCATCAAAATTTCGTGGGGAAACATTTAAAGTAAAGATTATCCACCACCTGCACCCCCACTTCTAGAGAATCTGAGTATAGGATGCACCAGTATTTGCATCATATATAATTAATGATCTTGAGATCATAATCCTGTAGAGATTGAGAACCACACAGAGTGCCAATAGTGGTAATCAAGAATTTGATTTGTGTGATTTATTGGATTTTAAGAAGTGATAATTCATGGCTGGAGAGATGGCTGCGTGGTTAAGAGCACTGGCCACTCTTGCAGAGAACCCAGGTTCAGTTCTAGCACCCACACGGTAGCTAGCAACCATCCTTAACTCCAGTTCCAGGGAATCTGACACCCTTTTCCGATCCTTGCAGAGACTGCATGCATGGGTGCACTTACATAACTGCAGACAACACACTCGTACAAATAACATAAAAATTAATAATAGTAAACAAAAAGTGATAACTCTAGATTTTTTTTGTAGGCTCAATAGGCAACCTACATTTTGTAAAAGGAGGCAGTTGAGAGATAAGGACTAGACTGAGGCTTTGTCAAAATGAAAGGTGATATCATATACAGAAATAAATTTCCAAAAGTTGGGGAAATCTACTCTGCCACATTCTTAGAATGCTTCTGGATCCTTGTTTAACAATTTATTTGTGCTTGTTTATGATATAGTAAAGCCCAAATGAAGTCTAATAGATGAATTGTGGGTATTAATGTTACATCTTAAAAATACTGAGACTATTCTTTTTCTTTTATTTTTTTATATTCAAACTACTTTTTATTTCTCCCCTATATACATTTTCCTCTTGACAAATAAGTTTGAATATATATAATGCTAAATGCTGTCATGTTGATACAATGTCAAAAAATTGGGACATTTTATAAGTAGCATATATTTCCTGAAAGCATTTTCATTGAATTGGTCTCTCTAATTTCATTGCTGAGGAATTGAAGAGGCATTTAAAAATTGGTGCTACCTTTCCAGAAGGTAGTGGTGTTTCAAAAACATTAAGAGTGCGAAACATAGTATCTAATTGTTTTTGCAGGCCCTTAGGAATTTCAATAGTTAAGTAACATTTTCTCATATGTATTCTTTTGTTTATAATTGTACACTACATACCATCAATACCTTGGCATCATCCACATAGTTCTTTCCAAAAAAAATTATACAGGCAATCTTGGGTTCAAAATAACTGTTCCTATGTAGCAAAGGGGATAAATTTTAGAGTGAGATACTACATTAGAAATCACTTTTCCTTCAAAATTATTACCTTCATATGAAACTGTTTTTCTAAATCAAGTACTCTTGTACAATAAATACATCATGCTTTCTTCTAAAAGCTTTCTTCTAAATTCTTTCTTCTGAAAACAAGAACTCATGTGAGGAACTAATTCATAATATATGTGACAAATTTAATTGGACATAACAAGACAGTGCACAATAGCTTCCAGTTATTTCCAGTTTTGAATTCAGAGCAACTATGGTATGAGGATCTATGTGCTTGGTGTTTATTTTTTTTTTGTGTGTAGACAGGGTCTCACGATGTAGCCCCAGCTGGCCTGGAACTCACTTTGTAGATCAGACTGGCCTCAATCTCACAGAATTCCTCTTGCCTCTGCCTCCCTAGTGCTGGGATGAAAGATGTCAGCCCCCACATCTAGCTGTGCACATTTCTAATTCCACTTTAACTGATGCATGTAAAATAAAGGTTGTACATGTTAATGAAGTAACATGAAGTTTGTGATGTATGAGTATACATTGTTCAATCTTATTAAATATTTGAATATTGCATCTTTGTAGAAAAAAATCAAATTCTTTCTCTTAGCTTTTAAAAACAATCAACATGCAGCCACCTTCTATATTTGGCTCATGAAGAAATAGAACATGAATGTCTTCCTTCCATCTAGCTGTAATGTAGTACCCTTTACTCACCTTTCCTCCTCAAATCTCTCTTTAATACACTCCTTTGTTGACTATCATTTTATTCAACATTCTTCTGTCTTTATATAGTTTTCATTCTTTGAAAATGTCATATGTATAGTGAAATTTGATCATATATCACCCTATTCCTCTAATTCCATCCATATCCCTCAGCATCTCCTCCTCCTAACATCATGTCTTCTTCCTTTTGTTTTTGGATTGGTTTTGCTGTTGTTTTGATATCCCACTAAACCCAGTCAGTGATACCTATATGTGCATGGGTGTGGGGGTAGAGCCATTTGCTGAGCACAGGAATCTTAGCAAGGTCCACATATTCCAAGAAGAAAGTCTCCCTCCCCTACCTCATAGCTATCAACCTCCAGGAGCTCCTCAGAAAGGGTGGGGCCTGGAGATTATTTCTGCCATTTATGCTGGAATTTTGTCTGACTGGAGTTCAACTTCTTAAGAATCCATGAGTGAATTCATGTGGTACTTGCTCTTTCTATGTATGTTCAGTAACATACACTTGTCTGCAAATTATAGGAAGCCATTCTTTGTAAGACTGGGTGTTGATCCAAGGTGCATGCATATTACATTTTCTTTTAAAATATTCTGTTATTTTTATCTTATGTGTATGAGTGTATTACCTGCATATATGTAAGTGCACCCATGTAATGAAATGCCTATGGAGGTCAGAAAACAGCATTAGATCCCCTGGAACTGGAGTTACAGACTTACAGATAGTTGTTAGCTGCCATATGCGTGCTGGGACCAAACCTGGACCTCTGCAAGAGCAGCTAGTGCTATTACCCATTGAGCCATCTCTCCAGCCCCAATTATATTTTCTTTACCCAATCCTCAGTTGTTTTATATTTTCATTATGCTGGCTTCTTGGGTACCATGGCTATTTCTGAGGAAAATATGAAGGTGCAGATTTATGATTTTATTTTATTTTTATATACCAAGTAGCATGATTGGTGGATTGATGGTAGTTTTTATTTAAACATTGTAAGGAACTTCTATATGGTTTTCTATGAAGCCTGCAATTATGACCCACCAACAGTAGGAATGGATTCTTCACCATGTTCTCAGCACTGTTTATCATATTCTGTCCTTTCTGAACAAGGACTCCCTGTAGCCCCAGCTGGCCTGGAACTTGCTACATAGACCAGATTGGCCTTGAACCTTGAATTCACAGAGATCAGTATGCTTCTATCTCCAGAGTGCTGGGATTAAAGTCATGTGCCACCACTACCAGCATGTTTTTTCTGTCTTTCCTTATAGTAGCAATTGCCATTGGATGAAAGACACCAACGTGTTGATTTCAATTGCCTCTCTCCAATGTTTATTACTGATTTTGACTATTTTCTTCACATAGCTTTTAGTCATATGTGTATTTTTCATAAGAATTGTTTAAGTCTGTTTTCCCAGGTAATATTGTACCCGAATAGTGCTTTGGAAATGAAAAATATTTGGTTGCAAATATATTGCAATTAATAACTTAAGAATGTGGATTAAATTAATTTTCTAAAACATGAGTGGCTATTTTTTCTTCTGGTTCCTTTTAAGATCCAAATAGACATTGGATTTATCTTCCATTTTTACATTGAATAATATAAATATAGACATTTATTAATGTACACTAATAACATGTTAAAAATCACAATACATCTTGGAAGATAGCTGTCAGCAAAGTGCTTGCCTGTCCATGAAGAGAACCTGAGTCTGAGTCCCTGAAGCCACATGGAAATATCTGGAGTGGTGGCATCATGAGCTTGTAATTGCAGGGCAGGGTGGGCAGAGACAGAAGCTTCATCCTACATTCTGGCCAGGCAGTCTAGCCTAATTGATGAGCTACAGGCCACAAGAAACTGTGTCTCTGAGGAGACAGGCAGTATTTCTGAGTATGACAACTGCAGTTGACCTGTTTTCCCTACACATGTGCACACATGTAAATGCACACACTCATGCATCCCCCCTACATGATTATGGACACACATGTCATCGATACATATTAAAAAAATCAGTATTTTGTTTCCCTAATCATTCATTAGTTGAGGTAAATTTTACAATTAAATATTCTTAGAGTAAAATATGTAGTAATTACTTCCATATTTATTTTCACACAACATAAAATTATAAACATCCTTTGTTATGCTACATCTTTAATACTTTAAAAATGACACTATCTCTGTCTCTTTAAAATGTCACTTGTCTTTGGGAGTGTATTTATACTTTTTCTCAATAGATTGCTTTGAAGAATAAAAGTTCCCTTGTCTACTCATTTCTCCATAACAAATTAATTTTTATCAATTTTTAGCCTTGCTCTTGATTCATTCTGTTGCTCTGACTAATGCTATGACCAACTTGGCAAGGAAAAGGTTTATGTGACTTATAATTCCAAGTTCCAATCCATCACTAAGGGAAGTCGAGGTAAGGACTCAAACAAGAATTTGAAACAAACTATGCTTGCTGTTCGATTACAGCTCTCCTTAATGCATGCATCTGTGAGATTATGTGGAATCTCTGCTCACCTTCTTTGCTAGGCTTTGCCCTCACTGCAGTATTTTGGGTGGTTATTATCACAAAGTATTTGTCTGTATTATCCTGACTCTGAAATAAAATTCTTTGTTGAATCTCATCCTATTAGTGTGAAAGCTCCTGAGTTAACAACAGCATTCTATGTGCTACTATCCTTTCTGAGCTGTTTGACTGATTTCTTTTGTCCTGTATCTAAGATTTGTTATTTAAAGCAGCCTCTCCCTAACATCCATGGATCCCTCTGCTTCAGGTAGGAGTCTTTGCATATTGCCATGTGAGTTCCATTTACTGAGGGTATAGAATAAGTTATTCTAAAACAAGTATATCTTTAAAAGTTAGTTTAAAGTTTACTACACAGTGTGATCCATCGGGAGAAGCCATTTTCACATAAATAAATGACCTGAAAAAATTTTAAATTACTGCAGTAAAATTTGGTTTAAAATTTGAATCTACTGATTCAAATCAGTAGATTCCCTGTCCTCTCTCTTCCCTCTCACCCTTACTTTCAAAGAGTAAGAAATTATGCTAAGATTTCTGTGTCAAGGTTAAGGAGTAAAGAGATCCATTTCAAAATTAGAGATGTCACTCTTTTCAAGATACTTTATAAAAGATCTCTAGAGGCATCAGCATATTTGCTTTGTACATGGAAAAATACATTGAAAAAGAAAAGCTTTGAAATAAGGAGGTCTCTGAGCAGCTAATATTCCATAAAGAATGTGGTTTATCCATAATCAAATATAACACAAAACTAAGTATAGAACATATGATCTTCTTTATAAGATTTGGTTGAGGATTGGACATCCAAATGAGGACCCACAGTGGCATTTAAAATATTATGTTTGTGGGTAAAATCTTTAAAAGTAAGCACAGAATGTTTTGTAGGTGGCATTCATGTATGGAATCTAGAAATAGTTAAAGCAAATCACATACGTTACTTAGAAACTCTTATATGTACATCCACTTTAAATGGACTTAGACTGGAGAGTTCAGAGTGTATCTTCTGTTTTGAACTCGAACGCTTCTGCATTCTTTGTTCATTGAGATTTTCTGCTGTGTGGACACTCACAAACCATCTTCCATAGAATTATGACATTTTTTTATTCCATTAACCTCATTAACACAAAATTGAAGGGACAGAAGTGAGTGTTAGACACAATGTAAGCTACCAAAAATCCATCCAGTAAACAGTCTAGACAGTTTTTACTCATAAATAAATTTACAACAGTAATATCAGCATTTATGTTTCATTTTGAACAAGGAACATAATAAAATAAAGTTTTAATATTTCAGATTTTTACAGTGATATTAAAAAGCCATAATTTATTAAGTGACATTTCTAAACCACTTCTCGGTGATGGAGATTAATTGTGTCCTTTGGATATCTTGGTGCAAGTAAATTAGGAGCAATTGATGTCACCACTACTCAAAAAAGCTGGGGAAAATGCAGCAAGTCCTTTTCTTGTTAGTGAATACTTTGGAATATTTGAAGATAGCTATTTTATGGTTAGAAGTGTGCACATCATTCAGCTGGCTGGAATGCTTGTCTCACATTTCAAATTCGTGACAGTTGTTGTTTTATCATGAAGAGTGACCATGGCTTCCAGAAGGAAGCAGTTCATCATGGGAATCAGTAGACTGCTGTAAGAAATGTCATGTATGCTTTGATTTCTAAATAAGGTATGGAATTTCCTATGTCACACATCACATTACTAAGCACATCTCAAGTATTAGGGCTGAAAGGTTCATTTAATAAAATAGTAAAGGTGTGAGTATGTACTCAAGTAGCTTTTCTCTAGCAATGTTTTATACAATGAATTTCAAAATTTTTATAGTATCTATAACTCCATCTACTACCCATAAATTCCACTCCCAGGTCTGATGCTTACATAGTATTTGACATAATGAAAGAAGGAGTCAGCGTCTTTACATCATCGTGCTCCTTTCATGAACTTGGCTAAATCAACATAGTGCAGATTGATTACAGCTCATGCTCAGGTGTGTCATGCGTCTTGGATTAAAGCAATCCTTTTCATAGTTGGTGGTTCCTACAGGGTGGCACAGCAAGCACAGATACCTGTATACAACTGGGATGCATTACTCAGAGAAAAACCCTGACACAAATCTTTTATAACCATCTTATCCAGTCTTAGTTTTGGAGAAGGGCACTATCTTTATCCCATGGGGTAGGAAGCCTTTCCTCCAGAGGGAGGAGCCAACTCTACATTCCAGTGCTATTCACTGTAGGATCGTGTTTCAAAAGGTGGTTGAGACTTAAAGACCCTCAAGAACTTGGCTTGCA
The DNA here is from genome assembly GCF_000622305.1 of Nannospalax galili. Taxonomy (NCBI): domain Eukaryota; kingdom Metazoa; phylum Chordata; class Mammalia; order Rodentia; family Spalacidae; genus Nannospalax; species Nannospalax galili. The sequence goes on along the minus strand of NW_008348089.1, from coordinate 4,089,306 downwards.
AGACAGGCAAAAGCAAGAGAGACCCACAGAGAATGTCAGCAGCGGTCATGCACACTCAGGAACACGTGTTCTGCTTTTCCCATCAAGCCTTTCCCACTGAAGGTGATGAGAGGGCTTCAGCAGTGTCTCACTAAATTTTCCCCTCCCCCTTCTTGGGAGACCGGTGCCCACGCCCACGCCCTCTGAGGCCCCAGAGACAACAAACTGACAGAATACACTTTATTTGGATTTTGCAAGTTTATATGTCATTTGGGAGGGGTCACTTACAAAGACACAGATTCTTATAGCTTTTCCTTTTCCGTATTTGAAATGCATCTCCTGACCACAGTCTTCCTCCCTCGCCATTAGGCCCTGCTCAGTACGGCTTGGCAGTGGTTCCACCCCTTTTCCCAGTGTGCTCCACCTCGCCCACGCTGGCACCGTATCAACTCCAGCTTTTCAGAGGAACATCCAGGTTATAAGCAGCAAGAATGAGCAATTGACATCAGTTTCAGTAATAAGTGGGGGATTGAATTATGCGCAGCCATTGTTATATCACTTTGTATTTTAAAAGTTTTAAGTCAACTTGTGTTTAGAGGTAAATACATTTATGGAATTTGAAGGCCTCAGAAATAATCTCATAGAGACACTAGATATACTCACTAATAGAGTTTTCATACATCTTAAGTTCTCACAAATGAAGAACTAAGCCTACAATAATGAAATGAGTATAAAGTATGCAGACAATATTCTGGGGCAATAGAGTACTGCAGTTTAACTGGTTTCAAAACTTTCTAGTTTTATTATACAGAAATAATTCTACTAAGTAGCGTTTACTTGGGATAGGTTCTTGAGCTTTAACTAAAGAAATTGTGGGGACATTAGAAACTGATATTTACCACTTGTAGGTAATTAACCACTCAACTAAAGGTCTGATCATTTTTCTAACTTCACATTAAAAATGAAAACATCAAACCAAACAACGTAACATAAAAAACTGTTTCCTACTACAAGTTGGTGAAGTTTGCAATGATTTCATAACTTATAGCTGTCTCCTGAGGTTAGCACTCCTTCAAGGTGCAGCATTTGACGTCTGTCAACTTTTGAGGGCTGCAATCCACAACATGTAGTGATGCTTTGTTTCTCCGTGCAGCTAAGCAATGGAAAAAAGTCACTGACCCACCCACAAAATAAAGCTAGATAAATAGTTTTCTTTCTAGGCTGCAGAATATTGATCCTACCTACTAGGTGTAGTCTTGAATATTAAATTAAAATGCAATATTATATATATGCATATATATAGCCTTATAATAAAAAGGATTAGAAAATGCATATATTTGAATGTGTTTACTACTACCCTTTCGATTAGTGATATTTCAAATTAAATTAGCCAACTGGGCCTAGGAAGACAGAATCAAGAAGACATAATAATTGGTAAAATTGTTAATCCTCTTGTCTTTCCAGCATTATTTTCTGTAAATTAACATGAGGAAACTTGTGAGAGCCGAAAAACTAAAATACTTTATACTTTTGACTCTTTTTTTAACTGTGTAATGGACATGTTAAAATACTGATGTATATACTGAGTATAAAGCCTTCTTTCAAATATGCAATCAGAATAGAATGAAAGAAACACATGTTGAACAACATAAATACCTTATAAATACAAGGATATGTAATTAGTTTTTATTTGAAATGAAGTTAAACAGAGCAGAACAATCTAACTGGGAATAAAACTTATTTAAAACTATATTTAATAAATTGAATTTACAATAAAGATAAACTTCCAGCAAAGAAAATTTCAGGTGTAGAAAATTTTGTTAATTCTATCATGTATTGGAGGAAAAAAATCCTGATATAATACAAAATTTTTCAGACATTAAGAAAGGAAATATTTCCCACTGTGTTCCACCAACCAGCATCACTCTGAAACAAACCAGATAAAGGCATGGTAATGAAAAAATCAGGAACCTTCATAGTCATGAACATACTCAAATTCCTTTAATTTTTTAAAATGTATTTTTTATACATGTATATAGTATATTTTGATCATATCCTCCCTTACTCCAACTTCTCCCAGATCCTGTCCCGTGTCACCCTCCCAAATTCATGCCCTCTTTTTTTTTTTTTTTGGTCATTTTGGGACAGGGTTTCTCTGTAGCCCCAGCTGTCCTGGAACTCACTATGTAGACCAGGCTGGCCTTGAACTCACAGAGATCCGCTGCCTCTGCCTCCCAGTGCTGGGATTAAAGGCGTGTACCACCATGCCTTGCCTTCATGCCCTCCTTTTTAAGGAGTCTGAAGTCCAAAATTTGTGCTACCCAAATGCATATGGTTTAAAGCCATCCACTGATATGTGATCAATCCACCTAGGGCCACACACCAAAATAAAATGGACTTTCCCTCCCCCAGCAGCCATCAACTCCCAACAGGTCCTCAGTTAGAGGGGCACTGGTCTCATGGTTGCCTCCCTTGTCCATGCTGGAATGTTGACAGGCCTGAACTTACACAAATAGGCAGCCACAGCTGCGGTGAGCTAACAAATGCAGCTGCCTTGTAATGGTCAGAAGGCACCATTTCTCAGCTGTCCTTGTCAACTTCTGGCTCTTTAAATCTTATGCCCCTCTTCTGCTTTGTGGCCTGGGTTTGATGTAGATGTCCCATTTAGATCAGAGAATGCCAAAGAGATTTCTTCTGTACTTTGACAAATTGTGAGGCTCTGTATTATCCACATCCAAAGTGAAAAACTATTCTGATGCACTGGTCTAATCTATGGGTATAGAAAGTTGGTAGAAGACAGTTTGATGATATTTCAGTTTGGCAAAATAATAGTAAGTTCACCTCTGAAGTCTATAAGCACCCCAGCCACAGATTTTTGGCCAGATCTGTAGTACTAGGCAAGAGTTTGCTCCTGTGGAGCAGGCCGTAAATTCAATCACAAAGAAGTTAGTTACTCCTTTACCATTAATAACACAATTGTACCCATGGCTCTTGTCATGCCTACCATTATTTTATCTTATGTTCATAGCTATGTAAGACTTGATTATTTTTCTATCTAAGAAGACTGTGCATAAACTTCTGGTACTATGAAAGCTAGCCAGAAGAGAGCAAGACTTTACATCACTACCAGTTTTTCCATGTCCTGTGACCAAAGCATGTAATGTCTTCAGCAATAGGATCTGAGCATCAAATTCTTCTGGGCAACCAAGATCAAAGGCAATAATAGTGTGTATTATTTTGAGAGTCTCTGGGACCCCTCCTGACTATCACCTCAAAGGGAGGTATCCCACACCTGGAGCTTTTAGTTTGACATCCCATGACTTTAGGGAGGAGCATTAGCCCTTGCGTAGCATAACTTCCTTTAACTCTACACACACACACACACACACGTTTACAAATAGTTGATTTCCATATGACTTTTTCAAATATCCTTGTTAGTGATACCCCACACTTCTCTATCCTACATACCCAACATTCTCTTCTACCCTATATTTCCATCTCCTCCCCATTTATATGTAAAACCTTATTATTGTCTGTAACATGGTACTGAGTTCTACTATCTTGTCTCCCTAAGATCTTTCTCATCACCCTCAATGGCTCCTTACTAGTGTCTTAGCTTCTACAGGAAGTGAAAACCAAATGTATTAATCTAAAGATTTGAAGCTCAGATCCAAATATGTACAACATATAGTGTTTCTTTTTCTGGGCCTGGATTACCTCACCTCTATGATGATTCTGAGTTCCATCCATTTACCTTCAGATTTAATAATTGCATTTTTTGTAGCTAAATAAAATTCCATCGTGTAGATGAACCATATTTTCTTCATCAGTTTGTCAGTTGGTGGACATTTAGGCTGATACCATTTCCCAGCTGTTATGAATAGAGCTACAATGAACATGGGTGAGCAAGTGCCTCTGTGGTAGGATAAAAAAAATCTATGCCTAGAAATAGTATGGCTGGGTATTATTTCTAGTTTTCTGAGGGACCTACAGGCTGATTTCCAAGAGAGTAGACTAGCTTACTCTCCCATCATTAATGTTTAAATGCTCCTGTTCCCGCACGTCCATGCCAGCATTTGTTGTCTTTTCTATCCTGGGCAATGGACATTTATACTGGAATGAGATTAACTCTTAAAATAGTTTAATTGGGATTTATTTGATTGCTAGGGATATTCGACACTTTTTAGTGTTTCCTAATCCATTTGTATTTCTTCTTTGAGTTCTCTTTAGGTCATCAGCCCATTTTTAATATGATCGCTTGTTTTATTCTAGTTTAGTTTAATGAGTACCTTGTATATTCTAGTTATGAATCCTGTATCAAATGTATAGCTGGCAATATTTTCTCCCTCTTCACTCAGGTAACAGTTTCCATTGCTGTACAGAGGCTTTTCCATCTCCTGAGAGTCCATTTTTCAATGGATTGTGTTATTTCCTGTGTTACCAGAGTCCTATTCAGAAAACCCTCACCTATTTTTATTTCTTGAAGCAGAGACCTTGCTTTTCCTTATAGATATTTCAAGATATCAGCTCACAATTTCCATACTTCCAATCCATGAGCAAGTGAGGTCTTTCTATCTTCTAATATCTTCCTCAATTTCTTTCTTCACTGTCTTAAAGTTTACATTGTAGAGGTCTTTCATTTACTTTGTGCTTTAGTTTAGTGTCTTTCTATTGCTATGATAAATCACTTTGATCAAAACAACTTAGGAGAGGGAAGGATTTATTTGCTTACACTTCCAGGTCAAAGTATATCATTGAGAGCAGTCAGGGCAGGAATTCACTACTTTTTTCCTCCCAACTTCTTGTGTTCTCCTTCTTGGTTTAACTTAAAATGTTGACTGTATGTGCATGGTTTTAGAACCATCTCTTGGAACATGGGTAACATTTCAGGGCTACATTCAAGAATAAAACTTAACCCTTACCCAGAATCAATCAGTTCTCAATAGCTTTCCAGCTAAGGGTGAGACTCCATGAGTTCCACTTTGATCCATGCTAGGATTTTGGCTGACTTAGTCTTGTCTATACAGTCACAACTCTTGTGAGTTCATGTATGCAATACCCAGCAAATAATGCTTTGCTACAAACTTCTACTACTTCTGGCTCTAATATTCATTGCACCCCTCCTCTTCCACAATGATTTGTGAGATTTGGAACTCAGAAGTATGAAGATTTTAAGGAACAGCATCATGATTTTCTGGATTTCCTTAATATCCACTTTTCATCTCTAACAAAAATTAAGGATTTGTCAGTCTTGTTTATCTTTTCAAAGAGTCAACCATTCATTTTATTGATGCTCTGTAATTTTTCATTTTTATTTCACTAAACTCTGCCCTTAATCATTTCCTGCTATCTACAGCTTTGATTTATTCTTACTTTTCTAGGGCCTTTAAGGTGCATCATTAGGTTACTTAATAACATTCTACTTTTTTGATGTAGGCATTTAATGCTATGAAATTTTCACTTAGAACTTCCCTCATTGTACCTTATAGATTATGGTATGCTGTATTATCATTTTCTTTCAATACTAAGAATTTTTCAGTTTCCATCTTAAATGCCTTCATGACACAATTATCATTAAGAAATGTGTTTAATCACCATGTGTTTGTGTATATTGTGAAGTTTCTATTGTTATTGGTATCTAGTTTTACTCTGTTGTGGTCAGATAGAATGAAGGCTACAGCTTCAATATTCCCGCATTTTTTATGGCTTGCTTGGTGTCCTAGAATGTCATCTATTTTGAAGAACATTCCATGTACTGCTGAGAAGAACATGTATTCTTTAGTGTTTGGGTGAGATGTTCTCTATGTGTCAGTTAGGTCTAATGGATCTATGGTGTTATTTAACTCTGCTACTTTTCTCTTGAGTGTTTTCCCAGATGACCAGTCTCTTGCTGAGAATGGGGTATTGCAGTCCCTTGTAATTGTGGTGTGCTTAATTTGTGTCCTTAGTTCTAGTCCTGATTGTTTTATGAAACTGGTTCACCTGTGTTTGGTATCTTTGGAACTGTGATATCCTCTTGATGGATTATCCCTTTAATGAGTAAGAACTGGCCTTCTTTATTTCTTTATTTCTTCTGACTACTTTTGGTCTGAAGTCTGTTTTGTCAGATATTAGAATTGCCATCTCTGATTGTATCCTAGTTTCATCATCTTGGAGTATCTGTTTCCCTCGTTTAATCGTTAGGTAGTCCCTATCCTTGATGGCATGCTCTATTTTGTGGGGGGAGGAAAAAGATAGATCCTGTTTTCTAAGTTGATTTGTTACTATGTGTCTATTGTGGAGCTGAAATCACTAATATTCAAAGAAAATATTGAAAAATGTGTGACAATTCCTGCCATTTTGATGATTTTTTTCCTTAGACAATTTTTTATTAACTTCCTTGCCTTTGTTTAGTTTGCTTTTGGCCTCTTACGTGTGTTTAGCCTTCTCCTCAGTCTGATGTATTTTGTAACTTAGTGGTCATGGATAGTTTTACTTTGTTTATGTCATAAATAATTTTATTTCCCTTAATTCATAAAAGATAGCTTTTCTGGCTATAATATTCCAACAGCTCTGGTTTGTTGTTATTTTAATTGAGCTTTTGTGATTTCATACAGCAGTTCTTAATCAAATTTAGACCCCCTCACCATTGATGCCTCCCCCATCCCCTCACCAGACCTCATGTATTCCTCTGTACCTGTTAAGTCCTATTCATTCAGGCATTTGTGCCCAAATGCCCTTCAGTGTAAATTCATCTATTGTAGTCTAGTCAGTCCATCTAGAGATTGTATGTTAAGTCATGCTCTTCCATACCCAACAACACTCAGTCTCCAATAGTTCTCAGTCTAGTGATGACCCGGCCCCTATTTCTTACCTCCCCTTTGGGCCTTTGTTTAATTGAGTTGACATGGGTCCTGTGCTCAATGCTACCATTGCCACAGATTCACATGCAGAGGCCTCCAGTGGCCTGGAAGCCTCTGCTTCCCTGTTTTCATGAACCAGCGCAGGCTCTTACAATCTTTCCTCCCCCTCTTCAGCAATGGTCCCTGAGCTGTGGAGTGGATGAGGTTCCATTATAGGAGTCTTATCCTATACTCTACAGTCTCTTATTCTTTAAAACATGGTCAGTTGTGGCTTGTTGTATGCATCACACACTGTTTTATAGGGAAGATTTTATGGTGAGTTGAGGGAGCCTTAGTTGTAGTTTCAGCTGCAGATGTGTCACTTAGCACTGGGCATCTCTCAGACATATGTTCTCTGTGTCAGAACAGATGCTCAATTCTGCAGCAGCCTCCATCTGTTGCAAAAAAGAAGATTCTTTGATGAATAGTGTATGCTTGTCTGCAAATATAAGGATCAATATTTAGCCTATAGTAAGAAATTTCATTTCAGAGCTTAAAATACACCTTCCAAAGTCCTTCTGATTTAAACAGTTTATGTCAAGTAATAAACCATTCATTTGATGGGCCTACATTATATGCGACTGGCTCTTCTCTTTTGTCGCTTTCAATATCCTTTGTTTAATGATTATGGTGTTTTAACTATAACATCATGGGGAATTTCTTTTAGGATCCTGACTATTTGGTGCTTTGAAAGTCTCTTTTACCTGCAAGGGCATCTGTTTTTCATTATTTTAGACTTTTTCTTTTATCATTTTATCCAAAACATTTTCTATGTCTTTGACCTTGAATTCTCCTATTTCAAAGCCTATAATTCATTTGGTCTTTTTATGTTATCTTAAATATCTGACATGTTATGTCTATGTATTCTTTTGATTTTGTCATTTACTCTGTGTGTGTGATTTGATTCTTTACTTTGTTGTCAAGTACTAATATTCGGCTTTCTCTGTGGTTCATTCTGTTGGTAAGGACTTTTGTTTGACCATTTGCAATATTCATTTTCATTTTGGATTTTTTTCAGTGTTTCTGTTTCTTTATTGAACTCTATTTTCATATCCTGAATTGACCTCTTTATTTCATTCAGCTGTTTTTATTTTGCTGAACTTCAGTCACTTTATTCCTATCTCAGTTCATTCAGGTGTCTGTGGCTGTCTTCGTTACATGAACTCTTTGAACATTTTTATAATTGTTTTGAATTATTTGTCTTCTGTTTCATCTAAGTTGTTTCCTTGGAATCCCTGCTATGGAATGGTTACTTTGGGGACAGGACATACTATCTTGGTTTTTCATATTCCTTGTGTTTTTCCAGTGGGAACTGGACATCTGAAGTTACATTGTTGGCTGTGGTTTTTGCTGTGCTTTCAGTCCATGAAGTCAGTACCTAGAGATTCTATAACTTGGACAAGGCTGGAGGGTTAAAGGAGGCTGCCTTACGAGGTCCCCACCAGTATGGGCTGCTTGTGTCCAGTCAGCTGGAACAACTTCCAAGGCCAGAGAAGGCTCACAGGCATTGCAGATGGAGGGGGTGACTTGCGGGTTCCTGCCAGGCTTCACCTATATGGTGGTTCTGCTTGAGCAAGCTAAAGGGAGTGATGTGGGCATTGCAGGAGGTGAAGACTGATGGAGGTCCTTATGTGGTAATGGCACGGTCAGGTCACTCATGGCAGCTCAATCAGGCCCCTGGGATTGTGGTGGGTTTTCTCAACTTCTTTATTATGATGTTCTTTGCATCGATATACGAAGTGCATGAAAAGGTATGACAGAGTGGAGTCTGTGCTTTGGTGGCGAGATTGATTTAGCATTTGTAAACCAATCATCTAATTCACCACATTAACATAAAAAGAAGAGAAGTGTTTTTCATCTCACATTACAGAGAAAATTTTTGACCAAGTACTCATTCATATTTTCAAAATATAGGATACAAGTGAACTCCCACAATACTGTGAAGGATATCTACAAGGACTCTAAAGCATGATAATTCTATAGTGACAGAAAACAGAGAATGTGTTCCCCAAGCTTGAAAGCAAAACAAGCTTATTTTTATTGCCCTACTGATCCTTCCCTGAAATTGATAAGCAGTATAATTCAGCAAGGAAAGTATATGAGATGAATATTAGGAAAAAAAAGTAGTCACCAGTTGCAGGGTACATAATTGTGTTTGAAAGTTTAACAAATATACAAAAGACTACTTAAGATTGTTGGATTAATTTCAAGATAGCTGACATCAATATACATAATATCACATTATAATATGTTTCATGTATTCCAAAATTATACTGCAACACCTAAAATATATAAGATTAATGTTGATAATCAGGTGAAGAACAGATTTTGAATAACATAAAACTGATATTTTGAATGCTACAGTAATCAGAAGAGGTGATATTTCCAGTGGAATAAATCAATGAAACATGAAAATGAAAAAGTCAAGAAATGTTCCCACACAAACATAGATAATCAATGGTATTTTCACAAACACTCAATTCACTGGTGAAGGAAAGACATTTTCAATAAATGACTCTCAAACTGTTGGAGCACTTCATTTCATACTTGAATGCTATTCTCTTCTTTCACTTTATGTATGTAGTTATTTCAGAGTGCAAATTATTAATCTAACCTAGAAATAGAAGCATACACATTAAAGGTATATTAATAAAACATATCTCTCAAATTTAGGGTAGAATAATATTTTATAGGAAAAGATAAAAAATACAAACCATGAAAAATACCATTTCTTCTCTAAGAATAATAAATGAACAGTAATCTACAGACTATGAGGAAATAATCTTTAATATTTGTCAAAGGATGCTTATTCAGACATCTAAAGTTCTTTTGTGAATCAATATCAAAATGACAGAGAAACAAAATCTGAAAATGGGTCAAAAGAATTAAACAGCTGAGTGTGGTGTACAGTGTTATAATTACAACATTGTTTAGATAGAGGCAGGGGGATTGTGAGTTTGAGGTCAGGTTGTGCCATATAGTGAGCTTAAGGCCAACCTGGGCAATTTAATTAGAACCTGTTGCAACAAAATAAGAAAAAGGCGAGGAGAGGAAAAGGGAGGGAGAGGAAGGAAGGGAAGGGGAGGGAAAGAAAGCACTGAGTACAGGCTTGTCCAGCATATGCAAAACCCTGGGTTCAAATCTCAGTACTCAAAAATATAGTAATGAACGTCCTCAGAATGAACATCCAAAATATGCTCAATGCTTTTCGTTCTTCACTAGGAAAATGTAAATTAAAGCTATAAAGCTATCATATACATTATAATGACTCAAACATTCTCATGAGTACACGCACAGACACCCATAAGCTGACACTACAAAATTAGGCAAAGATGTGAAATGATTGTAAAATGTAAACCACAAGTTTCAGAGAAGTGTTTTAAATATCTGTTTATTCTAAGACCAAGCAATCCTAGTCCTAGATATTTGACCAATAAAAATGAAATCTTTGAGAACCAAATAATTGTGTAAAACTATTCATAGAAGTTTTATTTGTTTCCATAATTAACTGGACTAGCAAAACTAGTCTGAAAATACAATAAATACATACAGAAAATACTGGATGGAAAGATAAAACAACAAACTACTGCTGCAGGGAAACATTGGATCTGAAAGTGTCCACAATATATAATAGAGTATATTAATGATAGGTGATAGATAGATAGATAGATGATAGATAGATAGATAGATAGATAGAGATAGGTAGATAGATAGAAGATAGAAGATAGATAGATAGACGATAGATAGATAGATAGAGATAGGTAGATAGAAGATAGAGATAGATTGATATATAGATGATAGATGGTAGATAGATAGAAGATAGATAGATAGATAGATAGATAGATGATAGATAGATAGATGAGGATATATAGAGATGAT
>NW_008348089.1:4067451-4076710 GCF_000622305.1 Nannospalax galili | reverse complement strand
ACCGATAGATGATAGATAGATGATTGATAGATAGATGATGATAGATATATGATAGATAGATAGATGATAGATTATAGCTAGATAGATAGATGATAGATAGATAGATGATAGATGATAGATAGATAGATAATAGCTAGATAGATGATAGATTAGATAGATAGATAGATGATAGATAGATGATAGATAGAAAGATAGATAGATGATAGATAGATGATAGATAGATAGATAGATAGATAGATAGATAGATAGGAGCTGGAGAGATGGCTCAGCGATTATGAACAGTGACTGCTCTTGCAGAAAACTCCTGTTCAGATCCCAGCTTTACATGGTGGCCAACAACCCTTTGTAACACCAGTTCCAGTAGGTCTGACGCCTTCTTCTGGCGTTTTCAGGCATTGCATGACATGGGTACACTTGCATACATGGAGGTAATCTTTTCATATACATTAAATAAAAATAAACTTTTTAAAATGACAGATAGATAATAGATGGATAGGTAGACAGATAGATCAATGATAGATAGGTAGGTAGATCCCATATAATAAGTTCAGAAAGCCAAACATACTCAACTGCTTGAAATCATGCAGTTATTCCCTCAGGACAAAAGTAAATGAATGACTGGAAAGTGGTATGTATACTGGTAATTTCTAGGATGATGGGAAAAATCTATATCATTACATGGATTATCTGAGCACATGACAGAATTAACAAAATATAACTAACACTGTACTTAAGTTCTAATCCATGCTCAGCTGCCAAGGATCTCAGAAAATAGTCTTTTAAAAATATTTTATTCTTTGAGAATTTCATAATGAATATTTTATTTGCACACTGCCCAGTCCCCCTCTGAATCCTGCTATGTCCCCTGTCTCCCTCACAATTTCTTGTCTTCTTCTTAGATATATGTGTATATATGTATATGTTTATGTGTATATCTACAAATACTACACACACATACATATATAATTCACCAAGTCCATTTAGTGGTATTCATGTACACATATGTTTAGGGCTGACCACTTGGAATTCTTGGGATTAGTTAATTTCTCAGGGAGCTACTCCCTGAAGAAAACTGATTCTCCCTCTCTCAACATCCATTAGTGGCCTGTAGCTCTTCATCTTGAGGTTGAACCCAGTTGAATTTTGCTCATCCGAATTCACATGTTAACTGCTTTTGTCATAATATGAAGATCTTGTTAGATTACCATACTGTAGAGATGTCATTGGTGCAGGTTCCCTATCAAGACTTGGACACATTAAACAGATGCAGATGTCTTGTCGTTCTGACTCTTATGGTCTCTGTGCCCCCTCTTCTGAGATGTTCCTTGAGCCTTTCGTATAAACAATGCATTGTGGTAAAACACTTAGGGCTGGACAATTCAGTCATTTATTCTTTGCAATCGATGAGTTGTGGAATGTTGTAATAGTTTCCATCTGTTGCAAGAAGAAGCTTATTTAATTATTCTGAATATAAGGATTAGTCTGAATATAAGGATACCAATTCTGAAAATATCATGAAATTATGTCAGTCCAGGAAAGTGACAGTAGTAGTTCTTCTATAAAGTCTTTGACATTTCCAACCATCTGTACTTGGTTATGTTCATAGTACCAGGCATGGATTCTCTCCTATTTAGTGGCCTTTAAGTCCAATTAAACAGTTGGTGAGTATGCCGAAGGTAAAAGTGCCACTACTGTACCGAGAGAGATAATTTGCTAGGCTGGTCATTGTTGTGGTTCATACATTTTACTACTGAGTAAAACCATTGTTTGGCTTTCTCCTTTGGAAATTTGCATAGCACCTTCTGATACTATGAGACTTAGTCTTCAGGGAGAAGGTTTCCAGGTCAGTCCAAGTCAGTGGTTCCAAGACCTATATCCAGAATATGTGGTATCTTCTACAATAGGATCTCAATGTCAAGTTCTGGGAGTCAAACAAGGGCTGTAGCAATAGTGTATATTTGGGGGGGGGAGTTGTCTCTTGGACAACTTTGACCAGCAACTTGAAGGAGGTGTCCCCATGCCTGGCACTGTGATTTTTGTTATATAGCTTTCAACTATACACATGCACTCATGTATATATTATATGTGTATTTCTAGTAGATTACAAAATAATAATTTCTCTCTGCTTTTTCAAGCCACTTCAGTATTATTTATCTTTTCTCGCCCTCTGTGTAGCCCTGTTTCCTCCTTGGTAACATCTGTGTTCTACTACCCTCTTCTCTCAAGCTCCTTCTTCCACTCCTCCAGCCCTCATGGCTCCTTTCTATTTCCCTTGCTCCTGCGCCCACTTCATGATATTTGTTCACATCCAAGGATTTGGAACTAGGGTCCACAAGTGAGAGAGAACATGCATATCTGTTATTGCTTGTTTTGTTTTGTTTTGTTTGAGTTTGGGTTAACTTACTGTATATAATGTTTCCTAGTTCCATTAATTTGCCTGCAAATTTCATGATTTAATTCATCTTTATGGCTGAATATAACTCCATTGTATAAATATACCACATTTGCAATATCTATTGATTGGTTGGGGAGACATTTAGGTTGTTTCTATTTCAAAATTATTGTAAAATGGTATCATTGAGCATAGATGAACAAGTATCTCTGTAGTAGGATGTTGAGTCCTTTTGGTATATGCCAAAGAGTGGTATATATGGAACATATTACAGATTTATCTTTATTTTTAAGAATTCTCTGTACTGGTTTCCATAGCAGCTGAACCAGTTTGCAATCCCACCATCAACAAATAAGGGTTCCCCTTTCCCCTTATCCTCACCAACACTTGTTATCATCTGTCCTCTATGTCTTATTCACTGTAACTGGGATAAGATGAAATCTTAAAGTGGTTTTAATTTTCATTTCCCTAACTACTAACAATGTTGAATACATTTTAAGTTATTTCATAGCCATTTTTATTCCTTCTTTTGAGATTTCCCAACTCTGTTCACATCTGGAGCTTGTATTTTAACTGGGTCATTTGTTTTCTTGATTCTTTGTTTTATGAGTACTTTGCATGGAAATTACATCTGTATCAGAAGTATAGCTGGCCAAGATTTGTTGCCACTGTGAACTTCTTCATTTTGGCATCTTTGTCAAATATCAGGTGACTATGATTGTGTACACACATGTTTGAGTTTGTTCCATTGATCTACATGTTTGCTTTTGTGCCAGTATCATACTGTTTTAATGACTATAGCTCTTTAATATTCTTTCTACTTTAGACAAATTATAAATTAAGGGGCCAGAGAGATGGCTCAGTGGTTGAGAGAACTGATGGCTCCTAGAGAAGGACCCAGGTTCAATGTCCAGCACCCACATGGTGACTAACAACTGTCTGTAACTCCAGTTCCAGGGCATTTGGTGCTGTCTTCTGACCTCTACAGGCATTGCATGACATGGGTGCGCTGACATACATGCAGGCAATGCATTCATACACAAAACATTTTAAAACTAATGAATAAACAAGATGTTCAAAAACAAATTATAAATCAAATGATAATGAAAAATACACAAAGTAGATATTTAGACAACTAATACATATGCATGAAGTATTTCTGTGTGTGTGTATACACTGCTCCCTGTGCACATACCCATGTCTTTATAACATCAAGATATATGTATTTTTTCCTTATATTTTATATCATAGTGAGATTACTGTGAAAAATAAAATGTATTATTTGTCTGGCTGAGTGACTCAAGGGCAGAGTGCTTGCTTACCCAAACAAGTGTTCAAAGCCCTGAGTTTTATTCTCATATCCAGAACTAAAAATCTCAAAGGAAGAGAGAGATGAAAACCAAAAAGGAAAATATATGCTTAAGAATATCAGTTTGTTTGAGCTGTACTTCTGACACATAACTTTCAGCTGGTGTGTGTGAAATACTTGATAAAAACTATGCGTTGGCTTTGAATTACACATATTTACATTATTTACATATATTTATAATATATGTGTGTGTGTGTGTGTGTGTGTGTGTGTGTGTGTGTGTGTTCTATCCAATAGTTTGGGGCAGTTAAATCAATTTTACTGAGAAAGCATTAAGAATTCTGTATTTTGCAAATTGAAGGAGGCAGGCAAGAAAAGTCTTTGGATATTGGAGGAAGTAGTAAAAGAGCTTGAAGGGGCTGGAGAACACTAAGTTTCAGCCCCATGGCTAAGAGTGAGTGATGTGGACTTTTAGGGGACCACAGGGCATTCTGTAGGACTGGAGCAAGAAGTCACAAGGCTGGAGATGCAGATTTTTGAGTAACTTTTATCTTTATTTGTTTTTTAATTCCATGACATTTTCTTTCATTTGATATTTCTAATATTCTACCAAACTTCTGAGTGAACTTTATAATAATTTGTTCCATTGAGTAGTAAAGTAACACTTAGTCCAAACAAAAGTACAAGGATAGCTTTCTCCTTCCTCTTTTTATTTGGTGTTTTATCTTCTATAAAGTGTTTGATCTTCTATAGAAGGCACTATTTCCTCAGCATTGAATTTTCCAGATCATTTTAGATTGACCTAGGGGAATGGGACTGATTTCTGAAATTCGAGGGTAGAGGCTTTTATTATGGTGAAATTTTATCATTGTGAAATTTTTTTCATCAACTATTAGTTTTGGATACTAAAATTAAATGGAAGGTGATTTCTACCACTTTGAAGAAATTATTTCCCCTTTTATAGCAAAACTAAAATTCAAATTTATAAGTCATTTTATCATTTGGAAGTTCAGTCCAGTCAAGCATGTAATTCTGTGTCAGATTCATTGTACTGGTAGGTCTTGAAATGGGAATGCTTTGATTTCCTCATCCATTCCTGCCACCAGGCAAGAGTATACATAAACTGGAAGATACACTGTTTTAACTTACTAATTTCCAAAACCCTGTCTTCATTAAAACTTGTCCAAACCCTTGGGTTTTGGGTAATCTCACTTTTACTGTCGTCATCATACTGGGTAGACAGTAGTATTTTACATTGTTTTCATTTTTAACTCCATAATGGCTAATAATGGGGTCTTTTTCCACGTATTTGTTGACCATTTGTTTGTTTATCTCCTTTGAAAATAATGTATATCAGTGTGTTTTTTTTTACTGATTTTAAATTACTTCTTAATTCTTAACTCTCAAAGACTCTCTCTAAGTCTATGTCCTATGACATATGGTTTGTAATTATTTCTCCAATTCTATATATTTCTTTGTATTTTCATTTAGTTTCTTAATAATGTATTTTGTTGCACAAAATATCATTTTATCTGAAAAGATCAATTTATATATCCTTTTATTGCTTCTGATATATAAGAAGCCATTAGCAAATGCAAGGTTATTGTAAAGATTCTCCTCCATGTTTTCTTGTAAGATTTTATTTTTATAACTTTTCTAGTAAGACATCTAACCTATAAAGAGTTAGTTTTGTATAGGTGTAAATTACAGGCCTAGTTTAATTTCTTTGCTTGTGGAAATTAACCTTTTCCATCACTGCCTATTGAAAATAATCTTCCTGCTTTCATTCAGTGGCCTTGGCACCCTTATCATTAACCAGTTGACAACAAGCACTTGAGTTTACTTCTAGACTCCACATTGATCCATGATTATCTTTATGTCATTAAAACATTGTCTTGATTTCTGCTGATATGTAATAAACACTGTGATAGGAATCTTCCTATTTTATTAATTTTCAAGATTGTTTTAGGTTTTAAGTTTCTTGTCTTTATAAAAATTTTAGATTCACGTTTCCTTTTTAATTAATTCTTATTTTATGTGTTTGAATGTTTTGTTTGCATGTATGTAAGTGTACCTGTGTCATGCAGAGCCCGGGGAGGTCAGAGGAGGGTGTCGAATCCCCTGGAATTGGAGTTACAGATGGTTGTCAGCTGTCATATGGATGTTGGGAATCGACTCCAAGTCCTCTGCAAGAGCAGACAGTGCTCTCAACTGCTGAGTCATCTCTCCAACCCCCAAATCATGTTTCTTTTGTGCATGCATGCCTCTGTGTATGTGTGTAAGTGTCTGCGTGGCTGCTCTATTTTCCGCTGTCTGAGCTGAGTGTGCACATGGAAGCCCGAGGAGTATGTCAGGTGCCTTGCTGTATCATTCTCTGCCTCATTCCTTTAAGATAAGTTCTCTCCCTGAACTTGGAGCTCTGAGATTGATTCCAGGTCTTCACCACTGCAACCAGAATTTATTTATTTTACATGTGTTCTGGAAGTTTGAAATTGGGTCCTAATGTTTGAGTGAAGAGCACTTCACCAAGTGAACCATCTCTCCAGACACTTTTCAATTTCTTTTGGCAATATTTTGTTTTTTGTTATAAGTTGCATATATATATGTGTGTGTGTGTATTATATATGTATATATTTTACATATATATTTAGTTCCTTAGTGAATTTTCTTATAAATTATCATATAAATAACCTCTTTTCCATAAATTCAATTCTAAATTTTAAAATTATTTTCCATATGGGAAATATTTATTTCTCAAGAATGCTTACTATTTTTATTTCCAAAGCTCTTTAACTTGAGATGGCTAAATTATAATGTAATAGCATCCCTAGATGTGTGTTATAATGTCTAAATTATAATTGGGCATCTTTTTATATATTATAGCCCTTTTTTGAAAATATAGCAACTAATGATTATTGATAGTCATTTTTAAGATTATATTTTTCAGTATTACACTTAATTAAAGTCTATAAACCCTATCCTTTGGAGCTCACTGTCAAGTTTCAGCTGCTAAGTCAATGATTATGGAATCTCTATTCCATAGAACCCAAGTATCTTTACAGATGTCACTCCATAATATACCATACTGCCTCTCTTTAGAGATAGTGTTAAATGTATGTCATTGATTTTGTCCACTCATGATGACTACTTAAAATTTTTTTTTCATAAATAAAACACATGAACAACACTTTAATCCTCCCATTCTGAGTGATAGTTCAGTGCAGTATAAATTGTATGAATTGAGTTTTCCCTCAGAGTTTTGCCCCCATTGTTCTGCTGTTTTATAGACTCCAACACTACTATGGTAATAGTATCAATGGCATCCATGTGTCTTTGTAAATAACCTTGTTTCCTTTTTTCAATTTGGGAAATTATAGAATCCAGTAAAATTAAAATCCAAAATACACTTTCAATAAAAATGTCCTTCTGGCATGACCTTCCATCTCCCACAACTTTAATAAAATATTCCTGCTCATCTGAATGTCTTGTGTTATATTAGTGAATTGCTTTAAAATGTCTTAAGAAAATTTTCTTTGAAGAAGATCAAATGGAAATGTATTTTCTTCCCTTCTGTGAAACCTATAGTATTAGAGTAAGGCATTTTAAAAGTCTTAAAATCTAAAAATGAATAGAACAGATAATGGTCTTTAGAATCCTAAGGGATATGAGAAGGAAAGTGGAAAGGTGCTGACCAGAAGTTTACAGGAGTTTGCAGCCAAGGACAATTACAGAAATGAATGAAGAAAAGGAGGCATAAGCCTTCCCTCTATTACTCTGTAGAAGCTTGGGAGGCAGACTTAACTAATCAAAGATGGGAGCTAGTAGAAGGGTGAAAAGTTCATAATCAGTGGAGTCCATTCAGTTTGAGCACGTGTCCACCGTTTTTAACTAGTTTACAGGCCACCACATCAGATCATACTTTTTAAGACTTTATTAGTACATAAATATGAAGTTTGATTATGTCATTCTTCAATCTTGTTTGTTTCTCTTCCTCTTACCACTTTCCCATCCCCTTATCATTTCTTCCTTGCAACATTTCTGTCCCACGTGTCCTTTGTACTCCTTCCCCTCCTCTCTCACTGTCTACTATCTAGTTTTGTAGCCTCTTTCTTCTCTCTCCTTTATTTAGACACATAGAAACATTAAATGTTAGACTTTGCATATTGTCATTGAAATAGTGATTCAGAATCCCCTGGGGGCTTAATGGAAAGAATTGCTGATTCCATGCAGGCATTTAATGTAGGACAAAAGAAGGATTATCTTCTCATGTTTGGGATTTTCCAAAAATTATTTTATTAAGGTGGAACTGATTAATTTCACTTCATAAGTCTACTCACTCTTACCTGCAGTGATTGCATACATTTTGAAAGGACCTCGAAATATTTCCATCATATTTTGGTGGTATTGATATCAATTTGGAAAGTAAAATCATAATACGATTCTGTACTTTTCAATTGAATATTTATAGTTTTGGCTGTGGTACATCATTTTTAAAAGCTTTTTGGATTAATATTTATTTCTGCATTTTCAAATACAGTTTAGTTTTTATAGTTATATTTTCATATCAGAAAAATAATTACTACGGCTCTTTAAAAGTTGCATTTATACTGTTTCCTTATCTTGAATTTATCGATCTAGAGTAAATATATATTTTGAAGTAGCTTTTCAAGTACAGATTTTTTTTTTTTTTGGTAACTCTCTTTGTTTCCTCCCCTGTTCTGTTTTATGCTCTGAAACTTTTTCAGACTCACTCACTAAATCAAGATTAAGTGAATAAATACTTTTTTGTTTAAGAAAAATATGTCCATTTGTGATCAAGAGGACTGTGCATGAGAAAGGTATGTTGTGCAGAACTTTGAGTATCTTTAGTTTTAGACAACATAAGTCATTAAGAATAGTGTTGTCAGGGCTAGAGAGATGGCTCAGTGGTTAAAAGCACTGGTTGCTCTTGCAGAGGACCCAGGTTCGATTCCCAGCACCCACATGACAACTACCAACTGTCCTAACTCCAGTTTCAGGGGATCTGAAGCCCTCTTCTGACCTCCAAAGGCATTGTATGACATATGTGCATTTACATATATGCAGGCAATACACTCATATATATAACATAAAATAAAAATAATTAAAAAAGAATAGTGTTAGCATATTTTGTTGTTTAGCAGTTTGCAAAGTCAAATTCATTCCCTTTTCAAATTAAATCATTTGACATAACAAAACCTGTGAGAATACAGAGGGAGAGACCACCTGACTGAAATTTTCAGCAAAAACTTGCCAAATTTATTATCAATTTTTCTAAGTCTATATGGATTAAAGGCAAAGGGAGTGTCTTCATTTCTAATTTGGGATTGTATAAAACATTTTCTTTTTAAAAAATATTTTTATTCATTATTTTTATTTTTTGTGTGTGTTATGCCTGCATGTAAATAAGTGCACCCATGCTGTGCAATGCCTGCAGAGGACAGAAGAGGATGTAGGATCCCATGGAACTGGAGTTACAGACATGCTGGGATTTGAACCCAGGCCTTCTGCAAGAACAGTCAGTGTTCTTAACCACCGAG
>NW_008348089.1:4024466-4065955 GCF_000622305.1 Nannospalax galili | reverse complement strand
TTGGTCCCGGATGGTTGTGAGCCGCCATGTGGCTACTGGGATTTAAAACCATGGTTCTCTACAAGAGCACTCAGTGTTCTTAACCCCCGAGCCATCTCTCCAGCCCAGATAATATATTAAAAAAAAAAAAAATCAGGCTATAACTAGAAAAATGGTGTCATTGGGTAGGCCTTAATTTGGGGAAAGCAGCTTGCTACCTTAACTTTTGAAGTACAAAGTATTATATATATTTTTGTCAGTTTGAAAAATACATCTAATGTATTACTGATGAATATTTCATTTATACTAGGGGACAATATTTTAAGATCATGGGCTTTTTAAAACACTTATTCTATGTTTCTGCAGAGGATAAATTGGTGACTTGCTGAAAAGAAGCAGTTTAGTGTACCTGCTTTTGCTCTCCGTTATTTATTTTATCTGTAGATATTAAGAATGTATGCATGTGGAGCTGGAGAGATGGCATAGCAGTTAAGAATATGCCCTGTTCTTACAGAAGACCCTGTTTAAATCCCAGCACCCACATGGCTGCTAACAACTGTCTGTAACTCCAGTTCCAGGGGATCCAACAGCCTCTTCTGTCCTCCACGGTCATTGCACGACATGGGTGCACTTACCTACATGCAGGCAATACACACAATATACATAAAATAAAAATAATAGATAAAATATTTTTAAAAGAATGTATGCATTGTGTAAAATGCTTGCTTTATATCTTGGAGTTTTTTTAATTAAAGACAAAAAAACCAAAAATACATATTTATATTACTCAGATTATTTTTAAATTATGTGTATTTTTATATTTAATTGTTCAGGCTTGATGCACTTTTCTCTCAGTCATATAATAGCATCATTCCTATCAGGTTATACAGTGAAAGAAAACAGAGAGTTGGTTTCTGTTTGTGTGTGTGTGTGTGTGTTTGTGTGTGTGTGTGTGTGTGTGTGTTTGTATGTGTATGCTTGAAAGACAGAAAGCAAAATTGAGATTAAGTAGTAAAGTTTTAATAAGTAATTGTATTAATTCTTTGAGAATTTCATGCAATGACATATCATAATTACACTGAGCTGCTATCCTTACCTCCCCCAAGATCCACTCCCATCTCAGTAACCCCTGACTTCAGGATTATTTTATTTTTTAACTTAATAACCCATCCACTCCAATTTGTGCTGTCTGATACTTCTAGGTACAGAGACATCCACTGCATATGTTTGACTTATGAGGAGCCACCCCCTTAAAAGAAAATTGACTCCCTCCCTGGAGGCCATCTACTCACACAGCTCCTCAGTTATGAATGAGGGGCTCATGAACCCCTTCCTCCTCCATGTTGGAATGGCATCTGGCCTGATCTTGTGCTGGCCTTACCTCTGCTGCTCTAAGTTCATTAATGCAGTGGCCCTTCATGACCAAAAGACACTGTTTTGTTCTGGTCATCCCTTAGCTCTGACTTTTATAACCCTTCTACCCCTCTTCCTCAATGGTCCCTGAGCTTTGACACAGGAGTGTGAAATAGATGTTTGATGATAGCTGAACACTCTAAAAACACATATTCTTTGCATTTTGACCAACTATCAGTTTCTGTGTTAACAAACTTTCAAACCTCTTTTGGTCATGAGAGATGAAACATAATTAGCATTTATACTTATTGGATAACTATGCAAATGTTGAAGACAAAATTAAAATAGGTCATAATATTTTAGAAAAAATACCTGTATGGAAAGGTAAAATAGCTTTTACAGTTTCAGAGGTGATGGAATTTTATTTCCCGATTCATTCTCTCTTCGAGCAGTAGAATTGGCAGAGTTCTGATAGGGAGCTAAATGTGACTCTGCTGTGATAAGGAATGGGGAAAATAGAAAAAGTAATTGCTTTAGCAATGATGGAGTTTAAGAGTGATGGATTCTTTCAGTTAGAATGTGGTAACCTTTCTGTAGCTGGCACATTCTTCTGAGCCCTCTCTGGGGTCAAATATCTCTGTGTAGGGGGTGCAAGTAGTTCCAAAACCTGTTACCATCCAAAAAATTGAAACTGAACTCATGTCAGTATAGTCCTGCATCACGGCATGTTTCTTTCCGTGTTCATGAGGTGAGGTAAGGAGGAACTATGGCTTAAAGATTTTCCTATCAGATAGTCTTGAGCATTTAATGAGATCAGTCGACTTCTGAAAAACAGCCTGATATTGGACCCGCACTTGGCCATCCCTCAGCTAACCTGTCAGTTTTTGGCTTTTTCCCTTAAAGACAATAGCAATGTATGTGTAGGGCAGAAAAGATGCTGATTTTTATGTGACGATTTAAGAAAAGAAGGAAAATAAGTCAATAAAGATGTAGCCAATTTTCACTTGAGTATGGCTGCTGTTTGGGTTGTCCAGCCTGCTACACATGTGTGGAGGAAGTAATCATTTACTTGACAGACTTATTCTGCATTGTACTCCCATTGAATTTTCTGGAAAGGCAAAAGCATTTTGTCCTCTGGCATTCAAACACCAGGTGGTCTAATTTTTGCCCGTTGGCTCACAATAGGTGTTTGGTGATTTCCTCCCTGACCTGAATCTATTCTCCAACTCACAGAGCAAAGTAAATCTAGACAAAAACAACAAAGACTGTGTTTCCACAGGCAAGGTCAGTGAAAATTATGGAGGGTTTATTTCCTAAGGTGATGGGTAAGATCTTTTGTGCTTTTGATTGAATAGAAATATCAAAAGAGTAAAACTTGTTGTGTTGGACGTATGTATGAATTTTAGTTCAGTTTAATTACTGGTTTGTATTACCTCTTTCCCCTGGCACATCATTAGTTGCACAACTAGCACTTAGGAACTTGCTGCTTGGGACCCAGAAGAAGCTGTTGTTTGCAGACATAACTCTTCCTAACAGGATTTCTCTGAGAGAGCTGTTAAGATAGTAAGGAAATGGCGTTTGATCCTCCTCCAGTCATCAATCTCAAAACTCTGCCCATGACTTTGGCTCTAATATATATATATTTCCTTAAGTATGTATAGATACCTTTGAAAATACAGTTTTTAAAATAATTTTAGACTCTACAGTTCAAACTTTATCTTCCAATTGAGTCCAAATAATTTACTTCATCAATGGGGTTGCTTGTTTTGAGCTTTACTACCAATTCCATATACAAGTTATCTCTTGATAATATTTATAGATTTGCTTCCTATTTCAGTAGTTTGTTCTTTTCAGAAAATAGAAATATTTTTCTTCTTCTAAAATGAATTCTCTAGCCGAGTGTGGTAAGCACATACTTTTAATTCTAGCACTTGGGAGGCAGAAGCAGGCGAATCTCTGTGAGAGCAAGGCCAGCCTAGTCTACATAGTGAGCTCCAGGCCAGCTGTGGCTACAGGGAGATCCTGTCTCAAAAAAAAAAAAAAAAAAGCAAAACAAAACAAACAAAAAATAAGATGAATTCTCTAATATTCTCTAATATTCTCCTTAGTTTTCCTAGTTTTCTCAGATCTTTAATAGATAACAATTAGCACCATACCATCTACCAGAAGTGCAAATATGCAGTGAAATTTAGAATGTAGATATAGGATAGGATAATGATTCATGGTTTTTCACTGTTCTCTTGATTATTTCCATGGTTGTCATTACTACAACAGAATAATCTACTTTAAATGAGTACTAAACTTTCTACTTACTGTATGTCTTGTTTATCAAATGAATTAAGAACTATAACTATGAATTTTATGGTGTGCCACATATTTCTCCAAAAATTAAGCATAGACATTATTTTCTCTTTTGAATACATAAATGCATTAACATGTACAATTTTTTGCAAATATATACTGACATCTAGTAATTAGTTTTCCATCAACCTCTGTGATCTAAATGCATAAAATAGAAGT
This sequence comes from Nannospalax galili, assembly GCF_000622305.1. Taxonomy (NCBI): domain Eukaryota; kingdom Metazoa; phylum Chordata; class Mammalia; order Rodentia; family Spalacidae; genus Nannospalax; species Nannospalax galili. The sequence continues at coordinate 4,062,103 of NW_008348089.1, read as the reverse complement.
TTCTTTCTCTGCCCATTTGTTTAGGATATTTTTAACAATGTATTTCACTTCTGAATTGTGTAAATCCTTTGTGTACTTGTTTTCTACAGCTGCCACAACTTAGTACTACAAACTGACTCAGCTCGGTTACAAGTATAAAGACCCTATTTTCAAGTAAGACCCCAAACCAAAGTACTTGGACTGAGAATTCTACAGTCTTTAGAATGAACACAAATCAATATTATTGAGCAATGGAAAGTAATCCAATGTTTGATTATTGTTTTTTGAGGCAAATTCCTACTATGCAGCCCAAGCTGACTTTGAACTTGTCACAACGCTGCCTTCTGCTTCAGTGATCTTCTAAGGGTGATTACTCAAAGCAACTCTGTGCTTATAGCTTAATTGTAGCTCTGTGTTTGTCTAAAACTTTATGTGATGTATAATTATATCTTTAGCTGGTAGTCTACTATAAATATTAATGTCTTTAGGACTGAAGAAAGTGGAGTAAATGTTAAGATTTTCATTCAATTTGAGCTAAACTCCTGTACGACCTCACTATTTCTGCTTGGGGAAAAGCATATTTTAATGCTGTGCCTTCCCTTTATTCATGATGGTCATAGCCAAGCAGCAATTAGTTTATGTGGTTCATTTTATGGCACTTAATAAAAATTAAACAGAATTTCAGCTCAAGTCTGTCATCAGGGAACAAATCACAGCAAATGAATCAAAATGAATCAATATGATGATTTCCTAGCAACGAGCTCTCATGAGTTCTGACCAGCTGAAGACTTCACAACATATTGTTTATGTGAATCAGATGTCAGTAATAAGATTAGTTTCTGGAAGTTGTCACAGAAATAAAAATAGTCACACTTAGGTGGTCTGTTGATAGAGTGTACTAGGACTTTATGCTCTCTCCCCGCTTAAGGCAACAACCTGATAAAGTCAGCTAGGATGTTCAAATTAACATTTCAAATCGACATCTCCATTGAATAAGTCTTCAAATTGTATTATGCCAGCCATGTGAAGTGTAGTGGATTAATTAAGCAAACTAATTAAACATGGCTCAAAGTTTGCTTGAATTGATTTTAGGTCATAAAACTCAGCCTATCAAATAATGAAGACAGCCAAAAATGAGTTCATGTAAACTAAAAACAAATAACACATTAAAATCCTTCCTGAGATTATAAATACAGACAAAAGACTTTCATGCTTTGTCTCTGACAATCTCCTCTTTTCTTCATTATTAGTCTTTTCTATATAGATTCTGTTAATATTTATTGTTGTTTGTAAGTTGTTCTAGTCTGAATTGTGATTAAAACCACTCACCAAAACAAACTTGAGGAGGAAATGATTTTGTTGTTGTTGTTCTCACTTTATATCTCACAGTTCACCACTGAGGATAGCTCAGGGAAGGAACCGGAGCATACACAATGGAGGTATGCTGCTTACTGCCTTGCTCCCCTGGCCCTTGTTCAGCCTGCTCTCTTATCCAATACAGGACCGCTAATCAGGGGTGGCACTGCCCTCAGTGGGTTGCGTACTCACACGTCATTCAACAGTCAAGAATATTCTCCACAGAAATGGCCACAAGACAATTCAATGGAGACAATTTTTTAAATTATTTATTTAATAACCACATAATTAGAAGAAGCATTTCATTACATGAGCATTGACATATCCAATAACAACTTCCAGAGCTAAGATGCATCTCTTTCAAAGTTGGCTGTACATTTTTAGGTTTACAGTTGAATTAATATAGTTGTACAATATTGTACTCAGAATAAACCCTACATGACATAAAATTGAATGAGGTTTTAACCTTTAAAAAAAGATTTCCACATAGTCGAGCCTGGTGGCACATGTCTAATCTCAGCACTCAGGAGGCAGTGAGTTCAAGGCCAGCCCTGTTTACATAGTGAGTTCCAAGATCACTCTGGCTACAGGGAGACCCTGTCTCAAAAGACCAAAAAAAAGAACTCCATTTCATTATTAAAATATTCTGTTTTTACAGAAAAACTCATTTTTTAATGCAACTAACATTAGATCCTCAAATGACCTTATGAGAAAAAATAAATTGGTTTATCTGGGCCAAATGCATGGTCTTAAACACCGAAAAGGAAAATATAACCAAAGACAAAAGGGATCAATATAATTCTTTAAGAGTCCATGTGTATAGCTAAAGTCTACATAACAAGAAACAATGCCAGACAGGAGATAATTTCCTTTGAGTTATTGGCCAGAGTGGCCCAAGAGACTCCCAGACAGTAACCCAGCATAGAACTGGGAAAATGAGCAGCAGACCCCAATCTTATCTAAAGGAATATTGTCAACTGATTGCTGCTAGATGAGGAACAGCTGATCTTCCTAAAACAAGGACTTCTAGATAGGCTGACTAGATTCAGCAGCTGGACAAGCACTGGGGAATGGCTGGGGGCGCTGACAACACAATGGAGACAATTTTTTAATTGAGGTTCCCTCTATACAGGTGTGTCAAGTTGATAACACAAGCTATCTAGCACCTAAGCATTGTTTTTCTTACTAATAAATTATAGTTCATGCTTCATTTTTCTACTACATGGTTTGCATGTGATTTTAGTAACTCCAGAAGCGGTAATGTGTTGGTACTTAATCCCAAAATGAAGAACTGAGAGGGTGGAAAGGGAATGTGATCATACTGATCAGAGACTGGTCTGTGGGAAGGGATTAAGAATAGGCTACCATTGTGGAGCCTCTGAGACTGAACCCTGCAGAGAGAAAAGACAGACACACATGTGCCTTTACATATCCCCTCACAACCTTAAGATACTGTGGGGGAGGTGTTCAGTGCAGGATGATGGCCCTGCGCCACGCTACTCCACAACTATGTGGAAAGATGAAACTGTTTTCCTTGTAGGTTACCTAGGCTTACGTATTCTGCTATTGTAACAGAAATGGAAGAATAAACTACTTAATAGTGTTAACACATTCAGGGCATTGCCAAATTCTGTTTGGGGAATATTTTTATTGTCAAAGAAAGAAACTCCAGATCTGTTGACAGTCACACTTCATCTCTCAGTGTACCACCCCTGCTCTAGGCCACCACAAGTTTGATATTCTTCTGGACAGTAGGTTTGCCATATATACATTACACATATAAGTAGAATCACAATGCAGTCTTTGGACTGACTCTATAAAAACTTGACATTTATTTAAAATACCATTGTCAGAAATTTTTAAAAACTAATTTAATATATGCATATATTTATATGAACTTTTTCATTTAAATACCATCTCCAAAGTGAAATAATGATTTGGCTATGTCATATTATTATGTTTTACAATACTGAATTTTTGCAATTTTCATGCAATATAATGTGATGGTATTAAGATTCTTTCCCCTATCCCCACCTCCCCTTAGTACTCCCAGACCAATTTAATATACTCTATTATATATTCATATCTAATAAGGTCCATAGATTCTGATTTGTATATTCAAATGTCCATCCCCTAGAACTTGTTTAACCTACCAAGAATTCCAGGCTTTAAAGAGACTGTCTCTGTCCTTCTCAGAGGCTGTCTTTTGCCACAATTAGGTGGGATTGGAGTTTCTTACCCACTTTTCTCATTTCCATGCTGAGATTATTTTTTCTGATTTGAGCTTACATGGGATTTGTGCATGCTGTCACCATTGCTGTGAGTTCATATGAGTTATCTGAACAGATACCTGGAAACTCTGTTCCCTTGTGGTCATCCATAAACCTCTGGCTATTACAACCTTTCTGCCCCCTCTTTTCCAATGATCCCTGAGTCTTGGAAGGCAGAAGTTTAATATAGGTGTCCTATTCAGTGGTAAGCACTCTGCAGCCTTTTATTCTCTGCACATGCATCAATTGTGGGTTTCTGTGTTAATTAGCAACTGCTGCATAAAGAAACTTATCTTGTGAGAGTTGAGAGATGCTTTAACCTCTGGGTAAGTCAATAAGTCATAGAGAGTCAGTTTAATATGATAACTATTTAGTAGAAACTAGTATTAGGTTCTCCCCCATATCCTGTGACCTGTCAAGCTTTAGGTTCATAAGCCTGGTATCAAGATCAGACATGGGTTCCATCCTAGTAATCAGACCTTTACATAAATTAAATAGTGGTTGGTTATCCCCATAATATTTGTTCCAGTAGTGCACTAGTAAGCATATGTTTAAAGGCCAGTTATTGTAGTTCACCGCTCTTTAAAAAAACAAGGTTTTTTAAATATTTTATTTATTATTTATATTTAATGTGTATGCGTGTAGTGCCTGCATGTAGATAAGTGCACCGGTGTCGTGCAATGCCAGCAGAGGACAGAAGACTCTGTCGAATCGCCTGGAACTGGAGTTATGGACAGTTGTTAGCTGCCATGTGGGTGCTGGGATCCAAACCCCACTGTTCTGCAAGAACAGTCAGTGTTCTTAACAGCTGACCTATCTTAAAAAAATTATGAAATTTTCAAGTTAATGGGCAGAACTAGAAACAACTCTGAAATCTTAGATATGCATGTTTCAATTTGAAAATTTAGAGAAGAAATGCATCATATTATTTTTATGCTTTTCAATATGCCCAAATTACTTCAGTGAATATAACAGTTCTGTCTTACACATAATTGTTTGGTATTTGAGGTAATTTAGACATGATTGAATAGCTAATACTCACTTTCTTCACACCTTTAGCTTTGGAGTATGCCAGGTGTACATTCAACAGCATGATCAGCTACAGTAATAATGTCATTATTTTGAATTCTTGTAGCTGATGTCAACTAGAATTAGATAAAGCTAGACATAAGTTGTCATGTTAGACCAAAGGCAGCCTGAGATTAAAGCCTCCTTATAAATAACTGACCATGTAACAATCTTCCTGTGGAAAATATTGACTATGTGTGACATAACTTTTATTAGACACAGGAAAACATAAATACCAATTTGGGTTGGAACTTTTGTTATGAGTTAATGACAATTAAAGAGTTTACAGATGGACAACTCTCTTGGGATTCAGTCAAAATAATGAGATCATTGTGGAACTATAGTAATATTAATTCTCTTAGAATGGATGAATAATACTAATGACATTTTTAACGGCTTAGTATCCCAGGGTGTACACTCTGAGGTTTTGCACACATTCAAGAATTTAGTTCCTAACTCAGCACCATAAAATTCAGACAGAATAAATCAAATTGTCTGTGGGCCCTTGACGTATATTGAAAGATGCTTATATCTTTCACTTTAATACTGTGACCTCTCTATGTTTTTATCATAGGAAATGGGATTATTCAAAATTACTTTCCAAAGGAAAAAGTTCAGTATTTCATTAGCAAAAGAGGACAAAAAGAGTGAGGAGGTCTGAGCCAAGGTAAAGCACTTCTAGAAAATATCACTTGTTTTAAAAGTACAAGTATAGTAAGTGTGTCCTTACCTATCTTGAAAATATTTTATTTATTTACTTAATGTATATGAGTTTATTGCCTGCATGTGTGTAAGTGCACCCTTGTGCAATACACAAGGAGGTCAGAAGAGTGCATTGGATCCCCTGTAACTGGAGTTACAGACTTGTTAGCCACCATGTGAGTGCTGGGAATTGAACCCAGGTTCTCTGAAAACATCCAGGGCTCTTAACTGCTGAACCATCTCTCCAGCCCCCTCATCTACTTTTTAAATGTTGATTTCAATTCATCTAGGATTTTTTTTTAATTTTTTTAAGTGTCTTTGTGTTTCAGCTGAGTGGGAGGTTGATGTACTAATGTCCAATATAGCTCAATCAAAGAGTAAATGTTTGACTAAGAGATATTGTTAACCTTGAGTACGAATACCAGAGAATTTGGAGATGGCTGACAAATCAGATTCCACTCACCCACAATGCTATGAGTCACAAAACACAATTACACTCTGTTCAGAGGAAGATGTTTATGCTTAGCTCCAGTAAGTGCCCATCCCAAGCATGCCTTTATTCAGTTTCTGTATCACCAGTGTAAAGTAAAACATATGCAGCCTTTAATAATAGATGAGTTTCATTATGTATAGCTTCATTCAAATATAGCATATTTGTTAATCTATTACGTTAGAGGTATATGTTATGATATGTATCAAAGTGAAATAATTAAAAATCAATTGGTCTATTTGACCTTTGCAATAAAACTGAACCATTGTCTTTCTTGTTTACCATATAAACGGCCATATAATATATTTAGAATATGATACTTTAATGAGGACCAAAAGAGCTGAAAACTCCTTTGCATCAGTCTTAAAATATCTATTAGTGAGACATACTACTTTACAAATATTTAAAATATTAGTGAAATGTAATAAAATTAATTGAAATAATTTATTTCTAAATATTTGTGTTTAGCCAGGATATGAGCTACAGTTCAATAATAGAAAAGAAATTATTAGTAATGGGAACACATTTATAATGAATTCCATGGAGTGCTTCTGTACTGAAAGTGATGCTGATGAATACTCTACTATGTGTTACATATTAGGAATACTAGAAAATAAGCATGTGTTTATTCATGCAGGTGTGTTATAGAGCTCAGTCAGTAGCACTGAAATGATGCTTTAGCAATAAACCTTAGGATTATATTTACAATGTGTTCATTCTTTTTTAATATTTTATTTATTATTTTTGTTTTATGTGTATGAGTGTATTGCCTACATGTATGTGAGTGCACCCGTATTGTGCAATGCCATGGAGGTCAGAAGAGAGCTTCAGATTCCCCTAGAACTGGAGTTAAGGATGGTTTATAGCCAACATGTGGATGCTGGGAATTGAACCTGGGTCCTCTGCAAGAGCAGTCAGTGCTTTTAACCACTGAGCCATCTCTCCAGCCCCAGACAATGTGTTCATTCTTGATTAGAAACTAAAATAAAATTTTAGGATCCTTGCTCTTTCACAGTGAAAAATAAAAATATGGCTAATTAAAATATTTGTATTAGTTTAACTCAGCTTATAAGAAAGTTTTTTAAATTAATGAATTGGTTAATTTTTATTTTATGTGCATGAGTGTTTTACCTGCATGTATGTAAGTGCACTGGGTACATGCAATGTGCAAGGAGGGCAGAGAGCATCGGATCACGAGGAACTGGAGTTAAGGACAGTTGTCAGCTGCCATATAGATGATGAGAACCAAACCCAGGTCCTCTGCAAGAGCAGTCAGTGCTCTTAACCATTGAGCCATCTCTCTAGCCTGATAAGTCACATTTTAATAAGATATTTAGATTCTTAGAGGAATTTTAAAATTGAAAGTAAAGTATTTGTTTTAGGAAATGCAAATAAATATAAAAACAAATTATGAATGACAAGGATGATATATTTTTTAAATAGAGCTCAGTTCCCTTATGAATAGAAAATGTATCTTTATCTAAGAGTAACTTTTTACTACTCATTCCCCTGTTTCATATATATCAGTTCTATGGCTTCCTTAGGAAAAATAATATCTCTCCTGGAAAGAGAGAAACATTTTCTTTTTCCGTCTATATTTTCCTAAATTCCATGACATCTGGGTAGACAAGAAACAATGATAAAATGGGTTCCGTGGTCATTACAAATATGTGTAAAACACATTTGTGTAACAACAAAAATTTATAGTGTATCATGTTGATTGCTTTAAAAGCCATAATACACTACCACTAAGGAAAGCCCAGTTTCACAACAGTCGTGTAAATGAGCTAATGAACTTATGCTTCAATTATTTATTAATCTACACAGAAGACATTAGTTTATATCTGCCAGGTGTTTTCATTTTGAGCATGCATAGGAAGACTGAGAGCATTAGAATTTAAAATGCACAATGAATAGTCATATCAAAAGGAGATATGAAAGTAAAGAAAATTTGTTATAGGCAAAGTCTTAAATTTTTAGTATCTTATTTATGTTAAGTATTAAACAACACTTTCAAGTAATTATCAAAATACTAGTTAATTTTTAAAAACCAAAAACCATAATATGTACTCAAAACCCTTCACTTTGAATATGTAATTAATGACTGGACCATAATATGTATGCTTAAAGAATGGGCTAAAACATTTCTGTAATATAAAATAATATTATTTTACTATATTTTTACATCTGTTTTTGAAAATTTAATAATAGCATGAAGCTTTTTTCATACAACCTAAAAATACCTCAATATACCTAGATAGACCATCATGATTTTGTATTAAAATTTCCTTGATGAGTGAGTTGTGATTCAAATATTGTTAGTCAAATGGTAGCTAGATATCAGTACCATCATTTACATGTGTCCTCATTTATTAGTAGAAATGTGTCTGCTATATATGTGTCTGCTATATGTGTCTGCTATTATATATACATTATATATAGAATGGGAGACATGCCATCACTTGAATGAAAATTGTAGTTTTTCTACATTTTGATTTGATTTTGTATTACTAAATAGCTTCTGTGGTAATCTAATTAAAGTATTGCTAGTGTCAACCTGCTTGCGATCAGTTTTGTTATTGATCATGACGTAGAACATCATGAGGATTAAGCACATCAATGGGTTAAAAATGATCATTTAAAAACTGAATAATGTCAAGAGAACCCAGAATTAATATCTTACAGTGAATTGCAAAATGTTCTGAAAACAGGAAATCTATTTGCTTTCTCTGATTTTGTGGTTGTAAATATCTAGTTCCAAACTCAGATGTATACATCTATATCTATATTTAGCTGTATCATCTATATCTATATATTTATACACAAACACATGCATATACATATATATGATGTGTCTATTTTTGCTTTCCTTTATAGAACTGCATATCAATGCTGGTTTAAGACAATCGATGTGATACTGGTTTAAGTTATCAAACATTACCCCAATGGAGAGCAGTATTTTCTTTTCTCTTACTTTTTTTTTGTTTGTTTTAGCCACTCATCAGAGTGTGGTGCTCTCATGTCTGATAAATAAACAATAAAAATGATCAGTCTATACAGGACAAGCTCCCTGATGAGTTATGCAATCCAAAGTGATCAGCCATATACACACGTACACAAAGCACTGCTAGATGGACTCAGTGCACTGTGTGTGTGTGTGTGTGTGTATGTATATAATAATAATCAAGGAAGAGGTCATGAAGCTATGAGGAAGTCGTGGGGGATGTGGAAAGATTTGGAGCACAGAAAGAATGGGAAGGAGGTAATGTAGATACAGTGGTCACTAGGAAATTGTCAAAAAATTAAAAAGAAATTAATATGTTAGCACCAAAAAAAAGAGCTGATAACTAATAGGCCCATGGCTGCAATGCGGAGACATGAAGTGAGCATGTGCAGAACATTAGAAAACACAAGGATGGCATTTCTGAATAAAGGAATAACACTAAAGGTATAAAGCCTCTGACACAGTTAACATAGAATACACATGTCATACATTTCTGTGCACCTACCAATTCAAGCATAGTGACTTACAGAGGCAGAAGTCACAGGTGAACCCCACAGCTGATCTTTACGCCACGTCCCCATAGTGTGCTCCGTGGTATGTTCTGTTCTTGCTGTATGGGTATATGCTTTCATCATCAGTTTTAAGTTTTGATCTGCGATGCACTCAGGAAAAAATGGAACATATTTTTATGTACTGTCCTCTTTTCCCAACTTGCCTATGTTTAAAGACCAGAAGACCATTTGACATCACCAAAGCAAAACACAATTACAACAGTAAAAAATTCTGCCATTCAGCATTATGTCTGCATTTCTCCATACATCAGCAGAAAAAATTGAATTGATATGTACTGCTGAATATTCCAGACTTTTGGCTTCAGCGTAACTGAGTGATTTCATGGTTCTATTGGCCAGTTGGCAAAAATGTTTTATCATTGTCTTACCAGTAGTCATTTCTTTTAGTGTTTCATACTCTCATTTGATGAAATTACAAATCCCTACTTTAAATTCAAAATCCATATGATAATTATTTTACTACTATAAAATTGAGAGTTACATACAACCATCAATGGCTGACTAAATTCTACTTTTAAAGAGATCCAAGAACAAAACTCAAACCTTTGCATATCTATAAAATTCATACAACAATTAGTAATTATTTCTAGTATGTCTGCTGAGGTGTGCTAGGCTCCGGAAAAGTTGTCAAGTATCACGAATGTTCAGAAACAAACAAACAAAAACCCATGAATAAGTGCAAAAGAATTATAATTATTGAAATGTGTACTAGGAAGGAAACAAATCTGTAAAATGGAACAGGTGGGTGAGGTAATGATGATGCAATTCCACACAGAAGATGGGCGAGAGTTTTCCCAAAAGAAATGAGAGTATGAGATTCAAAAAGTACAAAAGAAGTCAGCTGTAAGATAAACTGGGAGAAGACCATTTCACGCAACAGGGTGTAAGAGTACATGAACAAGAAAGATGCTGATTTCTAGAAACAGAAAATAAATCAAAGCTGGAATATTGTGATGTGACATAATATAGATGAAATGCAGGGGCACCAGGGAGTCAGAACTCTGAAGCACTTTATGCTGTGGTAAAACCTGGATTTTATAATGGAGAAATGAAAAACTTATGGTGTCAGGTATGTCTACATTATCCGATTTGACTCTTAAGGGGTGTTCTGACTGCAGCATCAGGAGAGAACGGTAGGGGTCACAGAAACACTGCTGCCTTAGTTATCATTTGGACAAAGTGTTGACAATGCAGAGAGAAATAGAGGCATTCAAGGTATGTGTGGTGTTAACAAGTAGGAGATAGACTGTGGGTGAGGGTGTAGAGGGGAAGGAAGGGAGAAATCAACGATCTTTCTTCCATTTCTAGAGCCATTATATGGCGATGTTAGTTATTAGCTGGAAAGAACTGGAAAGAATCAGCTGTAGGAAGAGCAGCAGCTGCAGAATTATATGTAATACATAGAAATGTAGATGGCTGGATTGCCAGGAATTGTCTAGCAGTGAGCTGAGCACTGTGGTAAGGGGGAAGCTTGCAAAGACCTATGACACTGGCAGTGTTGTTAGACACATGCTCAGTAAGCTCACCAGGGGAGCTGTATGTAGGAAGACATGGAGGCTTAGAATCAATTCACAGGTACTTTGCAGTTAGACAAAGAGCACACAGAAGTCTAAATTAAGGAAGAATAGTCAGAGATGTAGGAGAGCACCAAGCAGGATGGCATCATGGGAACACAAGAGAATATTTACCCACGGAGAGCAGGGTCATGGTGCAGATCATACTGTGAGTTAGAGGAAAGGCTTAGAGATTGGAAAACAATGACACATATTCCAAATACATGTTAATGGCTTCACAAATGGTCTAGGCTTAGGATGCTTTCTTATAAAAACTGAAAATTTAATCTGGAGTCTGCTCTCAGTTTACATATTTAGTGATGCCTATATTTTTCAAATGCAGTGCTTACCAAAAACAACTGTCTTAACATGAGGAAACAGGCATAAGCTATTACACAAACAAACTGACATTTCTCATTTTCCATTTTCAAGCTCCAGTGGTTTCTATCTCCACTGATACCACATCCCCTTTCCTCTGTTCACTTTAAGAATTTTCATGACAGTTGGCACTGTTTCAGCTCACTAACTGTAATTCCACCTTCATACACATGGAGCGCAGCCCTCACAAAGTGCCTGATGTGGGATTGGCTCTTGAGTTTTGCTTGGCTTCTTTTCTTAGCTCATTCTGTTTCAGTACCTCCAGTAGCCTAATCCAGACTTCCAGAAAGCCTTGACAGAGGCTTTTCTCCCTAGTACAAATAAAATAAATTAGGAATGTTACACACATAGAACAATACAAACAGAAAACATAAAGAAGCCATAGATTAGGAAAAAAGCAAGAGATTTAGAAAAAAACACAACCTACTATTCAGCAGGAAAATGTAGCCTAATTTGCTTCTTTGTCAGTCACATTCTGTCATATAAATTATCTCTGTCCAACATCATAGGTGCAAGTCACATGTGGCTATTGAACTTTTAAAATACAGCATGGATTGTATGAATTTTGATAAGTTGTTATATAAAAAACTGGAGAAGAGGTATAACTGTCTAACAAGTTAAAATCTTGCTACTAATTATATTCTACTTATATGCTGACATGTTAGATTTATTTGTTTTAACAAGCTTAATCATAAAAATTACTTGTGCCTTTAAAAAAGTGTTTATTTACTTTCTGGAAGATTTAAAATGTATCTGTAATCACTGTATTAGTTACTTTTCTGTTGCTGTGATAGAAATACCATGATGAAAGGAACTTATAAAAGGAAGAGTTTATTTAGCTTATGATTCCAAAAGGGCAAGTGTCCATCATGTTGGCAGAAGGCATGGTGGCAGAGGTGGCTGGAGAAGGAGCAGAAGCTAAGCTCTGACATTTTCAAGCAGGCACAGGACACAGAGAGTGACTGAAAATGGGCAAGGCTTAAGAACCCTCTAACACAGCCCCCAGTGAGTGCTTCCTCCAGCATGGCCACACCTCTAAGACCTCCCCAAAAAGCGCCACCAACTGGGGACAAGATGCCCAAATACTTGGAACCTATGGGGGACATTCACATTCAAACCACCATAGTCACTATTATTTTCTTGGGCAGTACCATTCTATACTTTTTACACTAAAAGCAAAGACCTTAGGCCATGGCATAGGAATCAACTAGGCTATTATTAAGCATGCGGAATCTCAGGACTTTTTCTGGACCTATGAATAAAAACCTACTTTTTAAAAAGATCAGGTAACTTGTATGCATGTTGGGTTTGAAAAAAATACTGCTCTTTATATTGTTGCTGTCTTCTTAAAGCAAGGTGTGATTTTGGCATTGAATAATGACATATCAAACCTCATTCCCATTGTAATTCAGATGAAATCTGAAAGCCACAAATTCTACAGTGATGCGCAGAAAGGTTAATATGAAGTGTGAACCAGCATTGCAAGCTGTGGCTCTGCATTTCCCACTACAAGGGTTCATGCCTATACTTTAGAATTAGAGCAAGCAAAGTCAGCTCACATTGCTTCTGCATTACCTATAGAGATTTGCATTTAGCAAATTTAGCTCAGCTGGTGCTTGTTAAAAAAGCCCTCATCAGAATTCCTGTGAAACTTCATTCCTTGTATAGTACTTAGAATGGCCTTCAGGAATGCTCACAGGAAAATCCCCCTTTTGGAGTTAAAGTGCTTTATGACAACAATATAATTTCTAAGAGCATTGCCTGCCAGAAGTCTGCTTTTATTTGTTGGCACTGGGAGTTTTCCAGGTAAAATTATATTCTCATTCCAATATTTAAGTATATTAAGCTCTTTGAAATAAATATTTTTTTCTAAGAGTATTAGGTTCAAATACTATTGCAATAAATCCTGTAGGCTAATACTGTCTGACCTTGACATGTATGTTATTCCTTTTCTACCTCTTGAGCTGTTTAAATGAGGTTATGGGAGCAGAATGACTTTATAAAATATTAAATTGTATGCATACATAATCATATTTTCTGGATATATGCATGTGATAAGGGTTCAGGAAAATCTTTATTTAATAAGTACTTTTAATTAATTGATTGATTGATGCAATAATATTGCCCTAGAAAAATCACTGAAGAAAATATGATGGCCACATGGATGGTGCTTTTGCCATTTAAACCACATAGTACAACCGAAGTTGGGTTTAGACAACTCATTTTATTCAAATTCCATATTTTTCAAGAAATAGAATTTTTATTACTAAAAATCCTAGTATATAGCAAATGAGGATTTTTAGTTTTGCAGTAGACATTGCATTTATCAAATAGTCAGTTTGGAAGTTAAAGGTAGATTATAGAAGGAGTAACTAGTATGTTTTATTTCCACAATGTCCCCAATGCACAAATAACTTTGAGCTTCAAGAAATATAAAACATACTCTCCACGTATATCAGTCAATGATTCGAACATTGCAAATTATTAGAATCATGTACTGTTTAAAAGAGTTTAAAATTAACTTTAAGACAATATGGATTTAAAGCATTATTGCTACAAAATGTAAAATAACATTTGAGAATCAGGGTCACAATCCCCAAGATATAAGGTGGCTTTCCAGAGTTGTTGGCTCCAAACAAAAAACATCCTGTTCCTATATTACTTTATTTAGTTTTCATCACACATCTCTGAGTTATGCATCTCTATTCCTACGTTAAATTTGAAATTCAGAGAATTCAAGTAAATTACCACAAAAAAAATCACACACTAACTTATACAAAAAGTATAGTTCAGGCTTGTCTGATTCCAAGACTTATGATGATTGGTCTACTACTAATGCCTCAGTAATAGCCAAATTCATTTACAAAACACAAATATGTTTTAATTCTTCATATATAATGTACCTACAGTTCATCAATATTTCCTGTGTTTTGTGTGAATTTGTGTATATGAAAATAACTTATCAATAGCCATAAAAGTATAATTTTTATTTTATTTTTCATAAACTGTGAAAAATCACTCCCAAAGCCATTGATGTAAACACCCATAATGTAATGAACACTAGCTCTCACATATGTTCAAGTTAATGCTTATGCATTATTGATAATCAGCTAATTGTAAAAGTAAGAGTAATTATGCACTTGAGTAATTCTTGTAATTATTATTAGAATTGTTTCATGTATAAGCTCTTAAACACAGAAGAAAATCAATAGTTCAAAAGTTTTAATCAAAGGCAGAAAGCTTAAGTCTGGAGCTAACCCTCATTCCCAGGGACGTTTTCTCTTTGTAATGTGTCTTCATGGAGTAAAAGTTAATGTGGTCTCTCAGTGACTGAACCAACAACAAATTATACACAGTGAGCTGAGTCTGGATTTATTGGAGCAATTACAGTTGCTTATATTTGGTATATAAATACATAGGATGATTCCCAGGAGATCTGGAGAGACATGGTCTTAATAATTCAGAAAATCTTGGGAATAGAATCTGTAAAACAACTCTAATCAATACAATATAGAGACTAATAACAAAACCATTAACCTTCTGCATTATTCGAACTCAAGGGCTTTGTTAAGCTGTGGAAACTCACCTTTCTGCAGTTCAACTATAAAGGATGTTCCACAGTGCTGTGTGGAAGGAAACATTGCAGAGTCCACCTAAGCCCAACAGTGCTGACACATGGAGAGTTTAGATTATTTCCAATTTATGGAAAAGTAACTTCACAGTTTAATGTGCTGTTTATAAACAGGTAACTCAGGAATCAACACCTTACCTGATAAGTGGGAGTCTCATTTTTGCTCTTTCCCACCCTTTCCTCTGTTGGATGCGATAATGAACTGTGAAATGGTCAAAAAGGATGGAAGAAAAAAGAAAGTGGCTGACTCTCAACTGTGTAAACTCAAGTTTGGTTTTCCTGCAATAACATCAGCTCTTTCAGAAACTAAATCCATTTTTAACTGAGACATTAAAAAATATAAAGTGCTTTATATAGATGTATACATATATACATACATGTATATATAAATATGTATATATATATAGAGAGAGAGAGATACCTATGTAGCATATATGTGTATGTGCATGTGTATTGTGATTGAACCTGGGACCTTGCACATGCTATGCCAGTGCTCCGCCACAGCTCTCTATTCCCAGTAAAAAATGTATCTGTTAATAGAGCAACATTTTCAATACATGTATACATTGTTTAATATTTAAATCCAGTTAAACATATCCATCTCCTCTAGTGTTTGTTCGTTTTTGATGGCGAGACCCCCAAAACGCTTTCTTGAAAGTTTTTGTAAATGAACAGTGTTTATTCCCTACAGTCACCGTGCTGTACAACGTTACATAGAATCTTCTTGTTCTCAACTCAAATTTAGTAACTACCTGTTGCTGGTGGTCTTCATAGACATATAATAATACAAAGTGTATAATGCTCCCAGTTGAATAGCTGTAATGGTGATATGATAATGAAATGCATATTTCTTTTAATGGTTTGAGTGTGAAAATTTATGAGGCCTTTAAATTAATCTATGAATTACCTAGTACTTAGTAGTCAACCAAAGATTACAAAATATACCTTAATTCCGCTGGGTAACCTAATTACATGCTAAAATCATCACTCTCTCACGTCTTTGACTCCCACACCTTTTTTAACCCCAGTTTTTGACTTGACTGTCATTTTCTGCATCCCCATTGCCAGTGTTTCTTTTTCTTGAGCTTTTGTTTGATTGAGCTTTTAAAATTTCATACAATGTTTCCCACTCACATCTGGACCTCCTTCCCAATCCATGCCTCTCCCTTCCACACCAAACTGTGTGTACCCTGCCATACATGCTGAGTCCTATTCATTGAGTGTTTGTATCCAAATGTCCTTCAGTGTAAATGTGTCCACTGGAGTCTAGTCAGCCCATCCAGTGGTTGTATGTAAGTCATACTTTCCCTCACCAAACAGCAACCATTCTCCAATAATTCTCAATCTAGTGCTGACCCGCCACTTGTTGCTTGCCTCCCCTTTGGGCCCTTGTTTAATTGAGCTAACATGGGTCCCACGTTGGATACCACAGCTGCCACAGATGCACATGAGCAAGCCTCCATTGGCCTGGAAGCCTCTACCTCATATGTTCATGAGCCAGCATTGCTCTTACCATCTTTCCACCTCCTCTTTGGCAATGGTCCCTGAGCCATGGGTGGGTGAGGTTCTATATAGGAATCCCGTCCTATACTGTATAGTCTTTTATTCTCCCAAACTTGGCCAGTTGAGGCCCTCTGTGTGTTTCACACTCTGATATACATGGAAACCCCACTGGTGAGAGCTGAGGGGTGCATTAGCCTTGTCTTCTACCCCTTATTCCACTATGATCCATGAGCCTTCATTGTAGGAATTTGACTGCAGATGTGTCACCTAGTACTGGGCATCTCTCAGGTGTATGTTCTCTGTGCCTGACCAGGTGTGCAATTCTGCAGTAAGCCTCCATCTGATGGAGAAAGAGGTTTCTTTGATGAGTGCTGTATGGCATGTTTGTTGCTCTAAGGGAGGTCTCTTTTATCTGTCACTGCATTCCCTACCAAGCAGCTCCTAGGTATACATATGCATTTATGTTCAGACACTCTACGTACATTTCTCTTAGGGTTCCTAGGGCATCACTTTTCCCTCTAGGTTTCCAAGCCCCCTCAGATTAACTCATCTCTCCTATTTTTTTTTTCTCCCATCCGGCCTCCCTCCTCCCTCCCTTCCTGGTCACAGTGTCCCCTTTATTCCCGTCCTCCTTCCAATATCTCTTGATACCTGGCATCTTTCCCTTCCTGACGTCCCTCCCTCCTCCATACCATGGTCCCTTGTGTGTCCCTCCTTCCTCTCCTCCCTGCCAATTACTCATAATTTTTCCACCTCCTCCAGGTAGCATCTGTTCCCTACTATCTCCCTTTCAGGTTCCTTCTTTTCCTTTACCTCCATGTATCTTTTGCCTTTACCTGGATCCTGGTGCTACTTCTGAGTTTATATACTCACATATAAGGGATTGGTGCTACAATCCACAAATGAGGCAGAACATGTCACTTGTTTTCTGAATTTATTTGTGTTGCTTCACTTAGTATAACACTCTCTAGATCCATCTATTTACTTTAAAATTTCATAATTTCATCTTTTCTTACTGCTGAGTAGATCTCCATTGAATAGATGTACCATATTTTCATTAACCACCCATCAGTTGAAGTACATTTACATTTGTTTCCATTTCTTATCTATTGTGAAGAAAGCAGCAACAAACATGATGTAGAGGCATCTCTAGAGTACGATAAGTCCTTTGGTATATGCCAAGGAGTGGTAACAGTGGATCATATGGTAGGTTCATTAGTTTTTCAAGGGTTCTCCATGCTGCTTTCTATAGTGGATGCATGACCTTGAATTCCCACCAGCAGTGAATGAACATTCCTCTTTCTCCACATCCTCTCCAGCATTTGGAGTTATCCATTCTCTTGATCTTGGCCAATCTGACCAGGATAAGATAAAATCTGAACGTGGTTCGATTTGCATTTCTCTAATTTTACTAAGCATATTGGGCACTTTTTAAGGTGCTTCTTAACCATTTTTATTTCTTCACTTGAGAACCCTCTGTCTATTGTCCATCTTTTTATTGGGTTGTTTATCTTCTTATTTCTTTATTTTTTGAGTTATTTGTATATTTTGGATATTAATCCTCTGTTGGATGTATATCTGGTTAAGATTTTCTCCTACTCAGTGAGATTCCTCTTTCCTTCTTTAGTTGTTTCTTTTGCTTTACAGAAACCTTGTAATTTAATGAGGTCCCAATTATTGATTGTTGACCTTAGTGCCTGAGCAAATGGTGTCCAGTTTAGAAAGTCCTTTCCTATGCCTATATCTTGGAGGGTGCTGCCTATATTGTCTTCTAGCAGTTTCTGAGTTTCAGGTTTTATAAAATATATTGAGGTCTCTGATCCATTAGTAGTTTACTTTTGTGCAGGGTGAAAGATAAGGGTCAAGTTTCATTTTTCTGCAGGTAGAGATTCAGTTTAGCTAGCATCACTTGTTGAAGATGCTATCTTTCCCCCATGTGTGTTCTTAGCACCTTTGTCCAATATCAGGTGGCTGAAATTATATCAACTCATGTTTGGGTCTTCTATTGTGTTCCATTGATTTATGTGGCTATTTTTGTGCCAGTACCATGCAATTTTTATGACTATAGTTCTGTAATATAATTTGGGATATGGTATGGTGATCCCCCCAGCAGTGTTCTTTTTGCCCAAGATTTTTTTGACTACACAAACTCTTTTGTGATTCCATATGAATTTTAGGATTATTTTGTCAAACCCTGTGAAGAATGTCATGGGTATTTTGATTGGGATCGCATTTGAATCTATAAATTGCTTTTGGTAAGTTGGTCATTTTCACAATATTGATTTTACCAATCCATGAGCATGGTAGGTCTTTAATATCTTTAGGTTTATTCCTAAATACTTTTTCTGAGGCTATTGAGAATGTGAGCTAGTGCTTTTTCTGATTGCTTGTTTTTGGTATATAGAAAGGCTACTGATTTTTTAAGTTGATGTTATATCCTGCCACTTTACTGAAAACAATCAATTCTAATAGTTTTCTAGTGCAAATTTTTGGATCTTGTATGTATAGCATCTGCAAATGGATAATTTGACCTCTTCTTTTCCAATTCATATTCCTTTAATTTCCTTCTCTTGTCTTATTGCTCTTGCAAGGGCTTCAGGCAATATATTGAAAAGGAGTGGAGATAGTGGACAGCCCTGTCTGTTTCTTGATTTTAATGGGAATGCTCCAAGTTTTTCCCCATTTAGGATGATGTTTGCTATAGTTTTGTTGTATAGCTTTATGTTGAGGTATGTTGCCTCCAGGCCAACACTGTCTAGGATTTTTAACATAAATCCATGTTGGATTTGATCAAATGACTTTTCTGCATTTACTGAAATGACCGTGTGGTTTTTGTCTTTAAGTCTGTTTATATGTTTTATTTACAGAAAAATTCATTTTTAATGCAATTAAAACTAAGATGTTTGCACATGCATTTCTAACCTCATACATCTGATTATTACTAGTCACAGTTGGTTACTTTCTGAGATTCTTGGCATCTGAGCATGGATATAAAGTCATCAGGTAGATTTCAATGATAATGTTTTTCACATCTACTAATTATTAAGGAGCAAATTTTTATGCTTTGAACAATTATATTTTTAAATTTTTTTAAAATTTAATAACCACTTTATTAGAAGAAGCATTTCATTATAGCTTTGACATATTCAGTAACACACTCCAGATCAAGGATACATCTCTTTCAATAGTGACTGATGGTCGGTTGCTCTTGGATCCTTGGCACCTGTGTATGGATATAAAGTCATCAGGTAGATTTCAATGTTAATGTTTTATCACCTCTACTATTTAACATGAGTAAATTTTTATGCTTCCTCCTCAAATATGTCTTTTTTTAAATTTGTTAATTTTTCTGTGCATATATCATACAGAACATCCCACACAATCTTATTCATCTATATACCCACTTCCTAAATGGCACCCTCCCACAGCCTCCCCCTCCCACATACTGGAGCCCATAAGCTCTGTCATCCCTGTTAGTGTCCACTTTAACATGAGTAAATTTTTATGCTTCCTCCTCAAATATGTCTTTTTTTAAATTTGTTAATTTTTCTGTGCATATATCATACAGAACATCCCACACAATCTTATTCATCTATATACCCACTTCCTAAATGGCACCCTCCCACAGCCTCCCCCTCCCACATACTGGAGCCCATAAGCTCTGTCATCCCTGTTAGTGTCCACTATGTTGTTGAAGCCCCCAGCCCTTCTCCAATGCTTGTCCATCTGCTGAAACTAGTCAGCCTATCTAGAGGTCTTTGTTTTAGGAAAATCAGCTGTTCCACATCTAACAGCAATCAGTTGTCAATATTCCTTTAGATAAGATTGGGGCCTGATGTTCATTTTCCTAGTTCTATGCTGGGTTACTGTCTGGGAGTCTCTTGCACCACCTTGGCCAATAACTCAAAGGAAGGTATCTCTTGTCTGGCATTATATCTTGTTATGTAGCCTTTAGCTATACATATGGACTCTTAAAAAATATATTGACCCCATTAATCTTTGGTTATACTTTCCTTTGGGGTGTTTGAGACCCTACAATTGGCCCAGATAAAACAATTTATTTTTACTCTTATGGTCGTTTGAGGATCTGTTCCCCAGGGGTCACGTGGGCTTGGGAGGAGCCCCTGGCTCCTTTCTTTTACCAGTTCCGTCTATGTGAAGATAAGTCAAAGGTCCTGCTCAACCATGGTTGGCTTCGCTTGGAAGCCTGAAGGAAATGTTTCCTCAGTGTTGACCCTCCTCTTTATAGACTGGACACTCATTCAGGTCCATCTGATGGGGTCTCCACAGCCTCCTTGCTCCAGAGGACAGGTTACTCACCACAGTTACAGGACATTTTGAGAGATGCTCATAGTCCTCTGGACTTAGTTGACCTAGGATTATATTTATTAACGTATGAATGTTGAACCATTGCTGCATCTCTAGAATAAAGCTGACTTGATCATGGTAGATGATTTTTTTGATGTGTGTCTGTATGAAGTTTGCAAGTATTTTGTAGAGTATCTTTGCATCTATGTTTATTAAAGATATGGGTCTATAGTTTCTTTTTTGTTGCATCTCTACCTGGTTTTGGTAATAGGGTTATACTGGCTTCATAGAAGGAGTTTGGGAGTTCTCCCACTGATTCTAATTTTTTGAATAATTTAAGCATTATTGGTTGCAGATTTCCTTTGAATGTCTGGCAGAATTCTGCTGTGAATCCATCTGGGCCTGGGCTTTTTGTAGTCGGGACATCTTGTATTACTGTTTCAGTTTCCTTATTTGTTATGGGTCTGCTTCGGCTGGTGATCCCCTCTTGATTTAACTTTGGTTGTGGCCATAATTTTAGAACTTCATTCATTTTCTTTTAGGTTTTCAAATTTAATGGAGCATAGATTTTTAAAGTATTCCCTCACAATGTTTTGGATATTTTTGGTGTCTGTTGTGATATTTCCCCTTTCATCTCTGATTTCATTAATTTGGATTTATTCTTTCTTTTGGTTAACTGGGCTAAGGGCCTATCTATCTCATTTAGCATTTCAAAGAATCAGCTCTTAGATTCATTAATTTTTTGCATCATTTTCTTTGTTTCTGGTTTATTAATTTCTGTTCTGAATTTTGTTATTTCTTGTAGTCTACTAGGATTGGGGTTGGTTTGTTCTAGCCTTTCCAGAGTCTTGAGTTGTACTGTCAAGTCATTTACATGTGCTCCCTCTGATTTTTTAATGTAGGCACTAAGAGCTCTTAGGACTGGTTTTAGGGTGTCCCAGAGGTTTTGTTGTATTGTGTTCTCACTTTCATTTTGTTCCAGGAATACTTTTCTTTCTTTCTTTCTTAATTTCTTCTTTGACCCATTCTTGATTCGGGAGAGTGTTGTTTAATCTTCATGAGTTTGTGTATTCTTTGGCTTCTTTTGCTGTTCATTATAAGCTTTTTTGCACTGTGGTCTATGGAATTATTTCATTTTTTTGTATTTGTTGAGATATGTTTTATGCCCCAGAATATGGTCAATTTTAGAATAACTTACATGAGCTGCCGAGTAGAAAGTGTATTCTTTGTTGGTTGAGTGGAATAGTCTGTATATATCTATTAGGTCCATTTCATATAATATGTCATTTAATTTAGATGTCTCTCTGTTTATTCTTTGTAGTCTTTGACCTGTCTATTGAAGAAAGTGGAGTATTAAAGTCACCCACTATTACTGACTTGGTGCCAATCTCTGTTCTATAGTCCCGGACTATTGATTTTATGAAATTGGGTGCTCCAGAGTTTGGCGCATAAATGTTCATGACTGTAATATCTTCTTGGTCAGTTGTTCCTTTGATTGGAATGAAGTAACCCTCCTTATCTCTTCTGATGAGTTTCAAATTGAAGTCTATTTTGTCAGATATTAAAATTGCAACATTTGCTTGCTTCTTAGGGACATTTGCTTGGAATATATTTTCCCATCCTTTCACTCTAAGTGGCTATCCTTGAAGGTGAGCTGAGTTTCTTGAAGACAACAAAAAGATGGATTTTCTTTCTTGATCCATTGAACCAGCCTGTGTCTTTTTGACAGGGGAGTTGAGGCCATTGATATTTAGTGTTAATATTGAAAGGTGCAGATTGTATACTGTCATTTTAATTTCTTTGTGTCTGTGGCCCTATTTTGTGTTTCTATTGACATGCCTTTCTTTATTTTCTTTCTGTAGCTTTTTGGGCATACTCATTCCTTTCTTCTGTCCTTTGTATTGCTTCAAGTGTTCTCTGTAGTTCTGGTTTGGAAGACATGAAATCTTTCCTATTTGTGTTATAGAAATTTTCTGTTACCATTCAACCTTTATAGATAGTTTTTCTGGATAAAGTATTTGGGGTTGGCATCCATGGTTGTTTAGAACTGGGAATACTTTGTTCTAGGCTCTTCTGGCTTTTACAGTTTGCATTGAAAAACAAGCTGTTATTCTGATGGGTTTTCCTTTATATGTAACTCGTTGTTTTTCTCTAGCAGCTTTCAGTGCCCTCTCTTTGTTCTGTACATTTAATGCTTTTACTATGATATGTCATGGGGACTTTCTATTCTGATAATGCTTTAATGGTGTTGTCTGTGCTTCTTGAATCTCTATAGGCATCTTTCCTCAGTTTAGGGAGGTTTTCTTCTATAATCCTGTTGAAGATCTGTGTGATGCCATTGGTTTGATTTTCTTCTCCTTCCTGTATGCCTGTAATACATGGTCATTTCATGTTGTCTAACATTTCCTGAGTATCCCATTTCTGTGGTGTTTTGAATTTTGTATAGTTTTTGCTTAAGGAGTCCAGATATTTAACTTTATCCTCCAGTCTTGATATTCTGTTTTCCATTTCATTCATTCTGTTTGTGAGACTTTCTCCTGTTGTTTCTACTTGGTTTATTGAGTCTTTCAGTCCTGTGTTCATTTCCATTTGGGTTTTCTTCACTATTTCTATCTCTTTAGTGAATTTTCATTTCAAATTATGAATTGTTTTTGATATTTCTTTAAGCCGCATATTTGTATATTCTTGAGTTTTCATCAAAAGTTTATGCCTTCCCACTTTGAGTTCTTTGAGTTGTTTGTGTTTTCTTGTAATTCTTTGATCATGTTTATGCTTCTTTTCTTTAATTCTGTGTCCTGGGGTTCTACAGGTTGGTTCTCAATATTCTGCCCTTTTGTAGGACTGGAGGGTTTTGCTGGGGACATATTTTCCTGGCTTTTCATATTATTTGTGTTTTTGCATTATTGTCTGGGCCTATGGATGTTTTTTGCTGGTTATGTGTACAACAAGAACTTCTACTCTGCTTTTTTTAAATTGAATTTTGTTTCAGAGTTCTGGGTGAGCAGGTCTGTCTTCCTGATCCCGAGGCTGGGAATGGTCCGTGAGGAGGCCTCCTGGGCGATAACTTAGGGATCTATGGTAGGGTGGCTGGTTAATCTGATTTCGAAAGGTAGTCCTGGGATTTGGGTTTAAGGAATAGGAGCCAGCCTGTTAGAGAGGCTTGCAGGGACAGTGATGAGAGGAATGGTGTGGCTAGTTTACCTGTGGAGAATGGCCAGTGTTTCTTATAATTCCCTTGGAAAACTGTGATTGTCTTCCACCTGCTTTCAAATTCCCTTCACTCAATACATTCTTCATCTTGTCGCCATGGCCATTCACTTTCTGCTAAGTTTGTTCTTTCATAGTTCTGGGTCAGTGTCTAGATGAATTCTAATAGATGTTAAGAGGAGTCATGTAGAAAGGTTGGAGATAATTATAGAACAAACACATTATCAGAAACATCAATTGTGTAAAACTCATTAGACTTTTGAGAATTTGATGGTCAGAGGATGCATCCTCTTCTGAAACCTACTGAGCAGAGATTTGCTGCTGTATCAGCACAGGAGGCAGTGACCAGCCTGGGTCAATGTAGAGCAGAAGCAAAGCCTCCCCAGTCAACAATGTGTAGTGGGAAAATGGAGGTGATTTCAAGGGGCAGTTTATCAAGACATGAACAGAAAGGACTTTATGAATTAAGCTCAGGCATTTAGCACACAAAATAAAGCCACCTTGATTTAGAGAATTGGAGAGAAATAACAGAATTTAATGTAACAACCCCCATTTTTTGAGTTTTGTAAATATACTCTTAACATGTATTCACATTATTTGACACATGAATAAAACACAAAATAGAACAAATAATCCAGTCAACACACTTGAAAACAAACTGAGCATTTTTTGTCAAATGCTCTTAAATAAATATATAGTGGGTGATTATTTATTAAATTATAATATTTTAATTAATTATAGTTTGGTAAGCAAGGGACAGTGATTAAATTCAAATAAGCATAAAAGCATTTATATGGCCTTCTTTATTTCTTTTTAGCATTCTTTCCTCCTGATTTTTTTCCAGAAAGCATGAAAGTGATTTACTTGCATGATTTGTAGTTCTAAGATTAATGAAAATAATATTTTGAAATGCTCAACCCTAATGAGGTTAAGATATTAGATTTCTTAATACCTGAAGGTGAACTGCTAGACTCCCACAGACTCTGGAATTTTGCACACCTTAGTGAGTCAGATATGTCAATCAACCACAAGTCATCTTCTAGAAATTGAGCTTCCAATTGAAGTTCTACATCAATTATAGAACCTGATGGAAATATTACCATAGATTATGTATGTGATAGTTTCTACATCTGAGGAGGAAAGCATCTATAATACATTTTCATTAAAGCAGCTCTCAATTCACCATCTGCTTAATCCTTATAGTTTCATGCAGATGACTTATGAGTTATTTTCTGGAATGAAAGTGAGAATATAGCACAGCCCAGGCATGCAGGCAAGGCAGGTGAATCTGAGTTTTATATTTGCTTGGGGATGTGGATCACTTCCCTGAATTTGGTTAGCATTGATCAGTGTCGATGGATGATAGATTAAATGCCATATCAAAACCCCAATTTTCAAATTCTTTGTCCCTAGGGGACAGAGTTTCTAAAAAATAAAAGAACTTCTTTAAAATCCATGCCAATATCAAGATGGGATATAGAAAATCATAAATGGATAAAGTCTAGGAGAAAAATACAATTTATGTGCATATAATCCTTTTAGGATCAACCCTCATATATAACTATTTTGGGTTTAATTCAGCCAATAATTCAAGAAATTGAAAGTTTGTCTTAGGGTTCTACTTTATACCTTTTGTTAAGTTCTAAGATATAAAAGACATTCAGAAAAAGTCTCTATATTCAAGTAGCTTAAAAGTTCACTCTGACTTTAGTATCTCTGTAGATACTAAACATTTTACTCCAAATCAGTCATCACTTACCAAAGGTAGAAGGCCCTTTTCCTAGCAAAGAGTATTATAGGAAGTCTTTAGTATTCCAAATAATTTACTATCCACGTTGCTCTGAGCACACATTAATTTCTCTTGCACATTTTCTCACTTGAATGGGGAAAATGGCTCTCTCAGAAACTCCTAGTAAGAGCATGAAGTAATAATGTATCATCTATAACACCTAGATAAATAGACATTATTTCCACAATGTATACAGTGGCATAGAAGACACAGAAATACAACGAGTAAACAACTACATTATGGAAATTACTTCTTTAGACAAGTAAAGTTTCTTTTTGCAAGGATATAAGCTATCATAACTTTCACTCTTTGGAGGATAAAGCTCAAGCTCTGGGTGGAATCATTGTTAATAGCAGTCTTTGTGTTTTCTATTTATCTTCACAGACTGAGGAAATTCTATGCTGGCAGAGAATGAGTGGAAGATGTGTGTGAGTTTTCAGTAAAGCAGAAAGGAAAATAAATGCATCCTAAGGAATGAAAAGGCAGTGCCACTGTGTGCCATTCTCACAGGCTTACTGTGAAATGATCACACAGAATATTGGCTCAGGAAAAATACTGGTTTGCATTGGTTTGAAGGAAGAGACCAACTCATAGTTTTCTGTTTTACACATTAAGAAAACAGAGCTCAGATTAGGTACCTTATCCAAAGTTGCATTTGACTCATCAGCACATAATCACAGTCTATCCCATTACAGACCATTGTCACTTTTTCAAGTCTGTTTTTTGTTGTTGTTGTTGTTTTCCATCTACTATGCACAAGGTTTTGGTAAGATCTCTTCTGTACATGATAATAAAAGCAGAAATCCGGAAGGGAACTATTCCTACTCTTCTTTCAGCTTTCCATTATAATAAAGACTAACTAAAGACCATATGAATGTACAGAAGTGGTATCAGCATGCACAACACTCATGCAAACTCACTCAGACAAAAACCCAGCATAGAACTGGGGAAATTGGCATCAGCCTCCAAATTTAGCCAAAGAACTATTGGCAGCTGATTACTGTTAGAGGAGGAAGAATCTATCTTTTTAAGGGAAAGATTCTAGACAGGCTGACTAGACCTCAGTGGATGAACTTGCACTGAGGGACTTCTGGGTACACAAACTTGACTCGATAAGCCTTAACATATATGATATAATGTATGAAATCTATTGGGGGAGCAAAGAAGGGGTGCAGATGAGGGAGGGGATGATTATGATGCTTTGTATGAAATGCACAAAAATTCAATAAAATAAATTTTAAAAGAACAAGTAATCTAAAATGTCTTATCATTACCTGATTTATCAATAGAGTCAAGAACTTTAAGACTATTTAAATCATAAAGGAGCTACAATCATAATAAAAGTGGAATAAACTAGAATATCATCACTGGGCAAACACCATTGTAATAATTATGGCAGATAAGATGGAAATCGTAAGATCAGGATGTCTGTGCGTTCTGTCTCCTCCCTCGCCATTGTTTGATATTCAGAAGAGCGGTATTACACTGAAAACACCTGAAGTAAGTTGGTCAAAGATAATACCATCCATAGCATTGTTCTTATTACATGTTCTTATTACATAATTTTCATATCAGGATACAGCATGATATTTTCTTACCTAATCTGCATAATCACATTGCAAATAGAGAGAATATGAAATTGAGACAGAATCTAGAAATTAACTTTGATCAGTATCAGGTCTGTTTAGGTCAGTTTTTTTTTTTTTTTCTTGTATTAGTGCTTTGATTGATAAAAGTCTTAGAGTCTGAGTACTTTCTCGAATTAACCAGAAAATAATGTTTTCCCTTGAACAGGGTTTTAATGAGTGAAGTTTCAATATGTATTATACACATAATGGGAATTACGATCTTCCTTTAGAGATAATATTCATTAGTGTTTATCAAGCACTGTTAGTGGACCAGTTTTCTTTTTTCCTTTTGGTTCTGAAAGGAGAATACTATTTATTTTAAAAATAAGAAAACTGGCTGAGGTTTTTTTTCAAAAAATAGGAAATGGAACTGAGTTTAGCTTCTTGTTATTGAAGAAGGCACTGCTGATGTCAACAGACACAGAAAAGGACAAAGTTTAATTACTTCAGCAGTGGTCTAATTGAGAAACATTAGTCCAGCCTGTGACATGCACTCACTGCCAATTCCAGGGTGATGAGGTTTGCATTGCTCTGTCAGCATTTGCAATAAATCTTCATCCAGGTGGTTGTCAGCAGGATTTGGTTTTCATAGCCTGTTGGACTAAGATTTCAGATACTTCCTAACCTGTTGGTGGCTTAAGACTCACAGGAGCCTCTCAAATGCGTGCACTGATTTATTTACAATAGACTAATTGATTTCTTTGTGAGCAAGAAAGTGAGATACCAGAGAGAGCAAGCAAGACAGCTTCCCATGTCTCCTTGTCAACAGATCTTAGAAGTGGCATCCCTTTACTTCTGCCAAAGTCTATTCATTAGAAACAATTCAATAGCCCTAGCCTTCACATAAGGCGAGGTGTTTGTAGAACCATAAGTCAGGGATGGTTGGGAGGTTTCCTTAAAGCTACCTATAATTGTTTGTACTATATTTAACCTGCATAATCCAATAGCAGATTTTGAAATATGAATCATTGTTTATATTCATAATCCAAGAAGTAAAATCAATCTCTGAAAATTTATTAAAAAAGTGAAGAGATTAAATTACAATAACAATAGGTAAACACCTTAGTATTTGAGTGAACCAATGTACAGTTGTCCATAGGATATTCCATCCACTGTATCATGGACCAATAACTGTATTTATAGAGAAAAGATGCAAATGATATATAAAGAGAAAAGCCTCATGAATGTTAACAATAGTTGATCTATTTCAATCAGGAAATATGTACCATTTCACACACACATACATATGATTATATTTGTATATATATATGCATGAATGAATGACTTGGCTTATATGCGTATATGAACATGTGCATATGAAAGACACTATACATATGATGTGATAACATGACCACATATACAAGTATGATTTTCTACAAGTATTTAATGTCATTTTGTCATTATTGGCCTAACTATTTTGATTTAAAAATAGCTCTAGATATCATGCCAGAGCTAATTGTAATAAAAAATGATAATTTTAGGAATCTCAATAAGTTATAGACCACTAAAAACACCTGCTGCATCAGGAAATTTACCACAAGCCTGACCAGCTTTGAGCCAAAACCTATCAATCCATAATAGTGACACATATGTATGACTTAAAGCTGAAATATCTCTTTATTAAGTATTTTATAAATTAACTAGGATAAAATAAAACTACATATTTCACTTAATTTATAATAAATAAATACAGAACATGGAAACAAGTTTTAAGATCAACACAGCAATAATGAAGTTTTACTTTATTTAGGAGTTAACTTTGGGAATTAAAAGAAGAAAGGCATGTATGAAAAAGTTACTGAAATAGTGTAATGGAGAGAACATAGCACTGCTTTTTCATAGACATCAAAGTAAGCAAGCAAATTTTGTAATGAAAACATGGAGTTAGAAATAGGCTCTTCCTGTAATGTTTTTCAAGCCAGTCCTCTAAGACTGGTACATAGCGAAGGTGTAGATGCAGAGCAGGGGGCACACCTGAAGAACGATTTCCACACATACTATTTCTGGAAATAGTAAATATCAAGTATAAGAACACAGAACTTATAAATATTGACCTCAAACAGCAGTAATTTAAAATTTAAGTAAAAAGAGTAAAAGCCAATGGACAGTTTTATAAACTTAAGTGCTACAAGAGTTCCATAGTGACTATTGAAAACATAAATGAACTACCTTTGTTTTTTTCCCCCTAAAAGTAAAATACAAGGGAGAGCATGTGTTTTCACAAACATGGGTGTGAATAGATTTCAGTTAAATCATGCTAGCACAAGTCAGGAGATAGTGTAATGAAATGAAAGCTATGGAGAAATGGTTATAAAGATGATAACCATTTTGAATGTTAACTTTGTGTCACAAATATGCTAATTCTTTTTTAACTTTAAAAAAACTTTACTCAGAATTTCATACATGCATATAAGTTGTTTTGATCAAATCCATGCCAACTCCCTTCCCTCCAACACCTCCCATATCTTCCCATCACTTTTTTTCTGACAACTTCATGTAATCTTTCTTTCTTTCTTTCTTTCATTTATTCTTTTTTCTTTCTTTCTTTCTTTCTTTCTTTCTTTCTTTCTTTCTTTCCTCTCTCTCTTGTTCTTTCTTTTTTAATGGGGCATTTTGCTACTCTAACATTCCTCCCTCTGAAGAGGTAACCCTAAAATCTTTTAGGGATTAGATAAATGCTCTCAAATACTTTTGACATTTTTGGCCTTTGGAAGAGTACATTGCTAAGAGGCCTAAGGATATTTTGACTTTTAGCCAAGAAACTGGCTACTTTTCTTTGGACTCTTTTTACCCTAACTGCCTAGCCAATTCTTACCTCCTATTCTTATCACAGCATCTTCTGAAGAGGCTACCCAAATTGCTGATAGGGAATCAGGATACAGACTACTCTGACTTTTTCCATGCTGAATAAGGATGCAGGGTAAGACAGTCGGGGTACCCCTTCAGTGGGTCTATCGAAAAAACTCCCAAATTGCATAACTTTTATCTACAGGGAGAAAAGAAAGTCCTTGACTAGTGAATAGGGGATGTGAAGGAGAAGTAAAGGCCAGAGACAAAAATAATATACACATAGTCTCAAAATGTCTAGGTCATAGTTTAGCAACTAGTTTAAGGAACAAAATATATGTCTAATCAAGGTTTATCTGAGAACATTTGGTTTTTGCCCAAGCTTTATCTACACAGCACAAGGTAATTAAAAGTACCAGACTGGTAGAACTAACCTTGGATGTTTAACAGCCATACTTCGAGGCCTATACTAACCTGGTCAGAGGGACTTAAAAGACAGTTTTTGCCTCTTGCCATCCAAGGTCGACTAAGTTCCAGGGGCTATGGAACATCTCTCAAAATGTCCTGTAACTGTGGTGAGTCACCTGTCCTCCTGTTCAGGGAGGCCATGGCGACGCTGCCAGATTGACTTGAACAAAGAGGAGGGTCAACTCAGAGGAAACATTTCCTTCATGTTTCCAAGTGAAGCCAGCCGCGGTCAAGCAGGACCTTTGACTTATCTTCACATAGATGGAATTGGTAAAAGAAAGGAGCCAGAGACTCCTCCCAAGCCCATGTTATAAAGAGGAACAGGTCCTCCAACAACCTGAAGAGGAAAAATAAATCAGTTTATTTGGGCCAACTGTATGGTCTTAAACACCGAAGAGGAAAGTATAACCAAAGATTAATGCCATCAGTATTATTTCTTTAAGAGTTCAAGGAATTACATTTCCCAGCCATTAGGCTTAAGTTCATATGAAATGTTATTTAGACAATTATTTCTCATTTATGAGTTTGTTTCTAAGCAGAAAGTGCTGCTCAGATGTAAGACTCAAATCTCAGTCTGCAATACTGTCATGCCCACCTGTAGCTAAGGGAGACAACCAGCTATTGTTCTAAAATGATGGCTAAATTTGTTTTCTCACCCTATCTAGAAGCCTTTGAAAGGGAACTGACACTGATTCTAGCCACTCCAACAGCTATCAAAGTGCCAGAAAACAAATCCTGAGTCCATCACTCTTGAGTCCAGCCTTGGCAGACAAAATAAAAATAAGGAAGAACCCAATAGAGGGATGCTTTTGGAAGCCCTCGTCAAGAAATCGCAATGGACGATGAAATGAGCATTTGAAATTTGCAGTTCTGACTTTTTTCTAGTTCCCTGTCTAGAACTTGTAATGCTAATTCTTTTTTAAATATTTTCTTTCTGTATGTGCATGTTTGTTGGTACATATGTTATGTGTGGATGTGTGTGTGTGTGTGTGTGTGTGTGTGTGTGTGTGTGTGTACATTCTCAGGCATTTGACTGCCACAATGTGTGTGTGAAGGAAGTCAGGGGACAACTTGCAGCACCTGATTCACTGTTTCTACCACAGGGGTTCTTCTCAGGTCTTCAGACTTAATGGCATGTACTCTTAAATGCTGAGCCATCCAGCTGGAAAAAATTGCAGTACTTTTCCTATTCATGACAATTCCAAAAATTGTATATTATTTTATTATTTTTGGAATAATAGTATTTGATACTGACATACATATTAGCCCAACTCTCCTAAAAAAATGGAGATGAATATATAACTGTTAATTTTAAAACAGAATATTTCAGGATTCTAAGCATCATGGCCTTAAAACTACTAATTATTGCTAGTATATGAGAAAAAAATAGTTCTAATGACATTTACAAAGGATCAGAGCTTTCTGTTTATGTAAAAAATAAGGTAGAGCTGGGCATGGTGGCACACGACTTTTATCCCAGCACTTGGGAGGCAGAGGTAGGTAGATCTCTGTGAGTTCAAGGCCAGCCTGGTCTACATATTGACCAGGCCAGCTGGGGCTACAGGGAGACCTTATATCAAAAAGGCCAGAAAAAAAAGTAAGGTAGAAAATGATTATTTATTTATGGAACTTAGAGAAACACAAACACAGCATGATAATAAGTGTAAAATCCTGAACTTGAGTAAATGCAGTAGAATTTAAATAGCATTTGCTCACAGAAACCACACCCAGGAAATTAAGAAAATCATATTCATGCAAAAAATTAATGCTGTTCATCTACCCAAAGGGTAAATAGGGAATGGTTCTAACTGCACAGGTTGACTCTGTTATAATAAAGCTAATAAAGAATGCTTCTAGGCATAGAGTGGGAAATAATTATAATGTAGCAGAAGTGCTTGGCTAAGAATGGCTACATACTTGTGATTCAGAAGGTCTTAAAGGAATTTTAAAGCTTGCTATATGTTGTAGAAATAATGAACGAAAATTTAAATGAGGAAAATGAGAGGGAGACCTGTAAGCAATCTATGTCTGATTACAAACACAAAAGTTAGGCTTTGAAACCAAGTCACATTCTGAAACTCGTTCTTTATAAACATTACCACATTAAAGGGTTCAGTAGACTCATAGCTTGGCTGATTTTTTTTTTTGATGTACAATTCTGTATTCTCTGTCAAATCTGTGCAGTAAGTGGGAAGTACCTCAGACCTGGAGGGTTGTGGTTTGGTGTCCTAGCCCCAGACTTTTATCAGAGCAAGGAAAAGTGACCCAGGATGCCCAGGCATGCAGCTGCCGTTCCTGCCTAAAGCTATATTACGTAGAAGATAAACTCAGTTTGAAAAACTACATTAAGCTGTCAGATGAAGTAGCCTACACATTCATCAGCTACAATCAGTCTCATATAATGCATACAGGACTCTAGACTGTTATCTAAGGCATGACAGGGACACCTCTGCAAATGGTACAAAGGAACCCCTCCTTTGTAGATTCACAAATGATCCAGCAGCTTGTGATTTTTCATGACATCTAAGCACTGATAGTATAGTTTTCTGGATTTGATTATGAAAGTTATGTTATTTCTTTTGTGATACAATGCATATTTTCTGTTTTTCCAGATTTTAGTATTGCATTTTCCAATTACACTTTGTGACTTCTATGTGATGAGGAGTAATTAGTGCACATTTGCTTCTTTGCCAGACTTTTTTTTCAAGCTTAGACCATGTATGTTCACATATGACAGCTTTTGATTTTATCTACAAAATAATGATTTTTTTTGTGATCTAATGAGTAGCAAGTGCTTTCAGCCTCTCCTCTATATTTACCAGCAGATAATAATAAAATGTCACAGGCTTGAACATCATTAAACTTGTATTTGAGATCCTTTTGGAATCTGTCACCTCTCCTGCAGCTATGTGCCTGAGCTTTCTTTGTTGTGTCTCATAAATTTTTATGACCTCTCTGCATTGGAAATCAGTAATTTTTTCCAGAGCTCTGTTAGGTACCTTCTAGCAGTAATAAAACTCTTGTCGTTTTCCATTGCAGCTACTTTTAGAGTGAGGCTTACTGGGTTCACTCTGCAGTGTATTAAATAAAGTAATCAATATGCTCAGTTTGAAAAATTAAATGCAGCATTTGTACAGCCACTGAGTTACGATACCTTGAGCTTGGAACAGATGGTCTTGAAAGAGGTTTGCTAGCTTTCTGGACAGTGAGTATCTTTTCTTTTTTATGTACTTGATTTTGAATCAATAATGCTCTGCAAATGGTACAAAGGAACCCCTCCTTTGTAGATTCACAAATGATCCAGCAGCTTGTGATTTTTCATGACATCTAAGCACTGATAGTATAGTTTTCTGGATTTGATTATGAAAGTTATGTTATTTCTTTTGTGATACAATGCATATTTTCTGTTTTTCCAGATTTTAGTATTGCATTTTCCAATTACACTTTGTGACTTCTATGTGATGAGGAGTAATTCAGGCACATTTGCTTCTTTGCCAGACTTTTTTTTCAAGCTTAGACCATGTATGTTCACATATGACAGCTTTTGATTTTATCTACAAAATAATGATTTTTTTGTGATCTAATGAGTAGCAAGTGCTTTCAGCCTCTCCTCTATATTTACCAGCAGATAATAATAAAATGTCACAGGCTTGAACATCATTAAACTTGTATTTGAGATCCTTTTGGAATCTGTCACCTCTCCTGCAGCTATGTGCCTGAGCTTTCTTTGTTGTGTCTCATAAATTTTTATGACCTCTCTGCATTGGAAATCAGTAATTTTTTCCAGAGCTCTGTTAGGTACCTTCTAGCAGTAATAAAACTCTTGTCGTTTTCCATTGCAGCTACTTTTAGAGTGAGGCTTACTGGGTTCACTCTGCAGTGTATTAAATAAAGTAATCAATATGCTCAGTTTGAAAAATTAAATGCAGCATTTGTACAGCCACTGAGTTACGATACCTTGAGCTTGGAACAGATGGTCTTGAAAGAGGTTTGCTAGCTTTCTGGACAGTGAGTATCTTTTCTTTTTTATGTACTTGATTTTGAATCAATAATGGTAATAATAGTACTAATAGTCGAAGTGAAAGAATCACCAGAGATGATTCCTATAAAATCCATTTGGTAATTCTTGAAAAATACAATAGTATAAGTACTAAAAATAATTGAAGAATTTAAAAATTGTTTCCAGTGTTAGTTACATAGTTACCTTCTAAGTATGATTTGATTGTCTTTGCATCTTAAGTTTGTCAAATTTAGGTGTGCTTAGTCCTGCTAACTTCCGTTTCTTCATTCGTAAGGACTCAGTATATGGTTGTAGTATTTTCAGAACAATGTTTGAACAACGGAGGAATGTAACAATTTAATATTATGAAGTGATAGCAATGCCTTTTTCCTTACCCTTCAAAAACTAAAGTTACTAATGAAGCCCATCTCTGGTCCACTGATTCTCTTGAGATCTCATCTTTTCTGGATTATGAAAGCAGCTTCTAAAATACATTGTCTCGATTTGTATAACATAAAATCATTATACTGCACTCTTCTCATAAACAATTTGGAAGGAGTTGTCAGATCTTCCAGGAAATGTTTGCCTTAGTGTTTCTCCAGGGATTTCTCATTGCTGGCTATTTTGTAAAATTTGGACAACTCCAAAGTCCGTAATACTCAATATGCTCAATCAATATTTGTTGAGCAACTACAAAAAGCCAGAAAGACACTATATTGAACCTAAGTATAAAGAAGTTTTTAAGATGCATGGGAACCTGTGATCTTAGAGGGTAACTATGATTTAATATGCTATGAAATAAGCACATATTCTCTGGTTTCAAGTTTTTCCCAGATAGCTTCAATAAAGATCAGTATTCTTAGTTTAAATTTTTTCTTTTTTCATGTGTAACTTACACATAGTAAAGGTATATACTTATGAGCTACCATGTGACATTTTAACACATGTGTATAATGTAGAATGAGCAGATGTAAGTGGCCTATCCATTATAGAAGATATATCATTTCTCTGTGTTGCTAGTATTGAGGGAATACTCTAAATCATCTCTGCCAAACATGTTAATGCAAAAAATTAGTTGTTGCTGAACATAGCCATTACACCGCTGATGATAACAGAAGCTGTTTTTCCTACTCAGCTGCACCCTTATATCTATAACCCTGCTATCTTTAATCCCTCTTCCACGCTCTCCTCTAGCTCCCAGTAAAGATCTCTAGATGATAGACATCAGTGACTGTAACTGATAGAAGTGTATAATCAGCCTGTCCTTTCAGAGGATGGTAATGAAAACTCTGTTGGTTTGCCAATAACTTTAGCAAATATCTCTGGAAACAACAAGGTTTTACTTGGAATTTTCAGATAGCAGAAAGGATGAATTTGTAGTTTAAGGCCATTTAAAAGGAATACAGAGTTTCACTTAGCAAGAAAGGTAGAGTACAAGCGAGGGTAAAGAGAAGGCAGAAGAGAAGCAAATTTGAACACGGTAACGAGACACGGAAGAGAGACTGACAACCCAAGGCTTGAATTTAAATTTGAGTTTTTTTTTTATAAAATCAATAGTTTTAATGCAGGCAGACCCCTTTGAGTCGTGTAAAATATGCCTTAAACTTTTGAGTATGATTATTTTTAGTTTTCATTTTACTGAAAAGTTGAATTCTCAACTAGTGTTCAAAAAATGGACCACATGCATTAGCTTGGGACCTCGAGTTGGTTAAAACCTATGCTGATGAAGAGTCTTTTCCCAAAAGAGGATTTTTGCCAATTTAACTTTTCTTGAAAAATGGGAGACGTGACTGAATAGAAGTGACAGTGCATACCTTAATCATTAACTTATAAATCCAAAATGTATAAATAGTATAATATATAATTGTTATAAATGACCATACATTTTAATACATGAAAATTCTTGATCCTCTAATGTTTTGACATTTGCTTTAGTATCATTTCATGTAATTTGGAATCTATATTCCTAAAACCACCCATAAAAATACCCAGGCATAATGAGCAATTCTAGCATTTTCTTTTCTTTCAGAATTTTAAGCATGATTTTAAAATCTACACTATATGGGTTTCATGGACATCTTAACCATTTCACTACTCTTTTAGGTTTCTTGATTTTTGCATGACAAACCACCCATAAAAAAACCCAAGCATAATGAGCAATTCTAGCATTTTCTTTTCTTTCAGAATTTTAAGCATGATTTTAAAATCTACACTATATGGGTTTCATGGACATCTTAACCATTTCACTACTCTTTTAGGTTTCTTGATTTTTGCATGACTTGATGGTTCATTGATATTTATCATTTCATACTGTAATGGTACCTGTCCTTGTCAAACACATTTTTGGTGATGGAGATTAAACCCACAGCCTTACATATGTAAGAAAATGCTGTAACATTGAGCCTTAGACCCAGCTTGCCACTTCTTTTTATGTTTCCTCTATTATAATCAGGCAGCATGGTTTTTACATTAAAATGCTGATGTTCAGTTTTCTTTAATTTTTATTTCATGTGTATGAGTGTGTTGCCTGTATGTACATAAATGCATTCGTGCTGTGCAGTGTCCATGGAGTGCAGATGAGGACGTCAGATCCCCTGGAACTGGAGATATGGATAATTGTCGGTAGCCGTGTGGGTGCTAGGACTCTAACCCCAGGTGTTCTGCAACATCAGCCAGTATTCTTAACCACTGAATAACCCCTCCAGCCCCTATGTTCAATTTTTGTTACTAAAATTTGTTTCATGGGATGCCATCTCACGTCATAAAATATGACACATATGCAGAGCCATGCGCATGTACCTCTTCTTTATGCCACAGGTCAGACAGCAGCATCGACCAGCGGCCTTAAATCCGAGTCTGGTTCTACCATATGAGGAAACAAGTTAACCTCATACTGCTGAGTGTTCTTACATTATATTGCATGTTCTGGAAGTTGTCTGGAGAT
>NW_008348089.1:4006794-4023703 GCF_000622305.1 Nannospalax galili | reverse complement strand
TATATATCTGTAGTTGATTCTTGTTCTTAGGCATCTGAGGGGAATCAAAGACACTGGGACAAACCAGGCTGTTAAGAGACTTTCTGTCATATGTATCATTGACTCTAACTCTTACTTATGCAAGGTAAAGAGTTGAAGAGAAAAAATAATGTCATTTATTTATTGCTCATATTTTGTGGACTCAAGGAAATATATATCTGTAGTTGATTCTTGTTCTTAGGCATCTGAGGGGAATCAAAGACACTGG
The DNA here is from genome assembly GCF_000622305.1 of Nannospalax galili. Classification (NCBI taxonomy): domain Eukaryota; kingdom Metazoa; phylum Chordata; class Mammalia; order Rodentia; family Spalacidae; genus Nannospalax; species Nannospalax galili. The sequence goes on along the minus strand of NW_008348089.1, from coordinate 4,023,456 downwards.
GACAAACCAGGCTGTTAAGAGACTTTCTGTCATATGTATCATTGACTCTAACTCTTACTTATGCAAGGTAAAGAGTTGAAGAGAAAAAATAATGTCATTTATTTATTGCTCATATTTTGTGGACTCAAGGAAATGTTTAAAACCAATGATGAGCCTTCTCTTAGCTCTCCCAGTTTGTGCCTTCTGGAAGCTAAGACTTCATCTGCCTTCAACTTCAAGTACTTCAGACTAATTAGACAAAAGGATATCTCATGCTTTCTGGACAAGTTCTAGAAGTAGCAGGATTCTTGGGCCTGACAGATCACACTGTAATCTTCCAGCCATTCTTGAAATTGAGGGAATCAAGTAACTATTGACTTTTTAAAATTTCCTATAATAAAATCTATTATTTAGAGAATGCTGCATATAAAGCATTTGGTTACTCAAATAAATGTTCTGTGTTATTTCTCATTAGTTAACCCACAGTATGATTTATATTTTAAGCTATTGCCATGCATCTTAAATAGAGAAAATCACATTAAAGTAGAAGTTCAGAACACACTATTTCTTTGTTTTCCTCACTGTTCATATCAATGCATAAGTTAATTCAAGTCTTAATTGAGACTACTGGGACCAGGAAGTCCTTCCTTTATGAGTGTGTGCCTTCCATACATGTGCAGTTTTGGTTAATTCTTGTGTAGAACACGCATGGTATGGTGTATTCAGAAGAGAGGAAACCGGTTTTCTTTCATGAGTTTTTCTTAAATGTTGTGAGTATTACTGCCCAAACAAGCTGAATTTACTTACAGATTTTATATGTATATGGACTTTTCTGGGTGAAGGATTCAAATGCTAATCAGATTATCAAAAAGATCCATGACCCCAAAATGTTTAAAAATTAAAGGAGTAAATGTTTTGTTTCTGAAGATTTATAAAATTCCCTTAGGAAACATGTGGCCATTGTAATTTAACCAAAGAGGGTAATAGTTTATAAAGGCTAAGAATATTGTTCAATGTATGTTCAATTGCAAATTTACATTTTCCTCAGAATTTGCTCTTTGTACTCCTTGGCACTCAGTAATGATTTATAAAATTTGTGATGGAACTTGGAGTCCTTATTTTATAATGTTCTTTTTGACATGTTCTTTGGCTAGACCTTATATTGTTGGTGTCTCAACCTTTCATTTAAATGCAAGAGTTTATAGCATATTATTTTTACTGAAAATTGAGACTCCTCATGTATATGTATGTAGGTGTAACATATGGTGCTGAGGATCCAACCCAGGAAAGAACTCTACTACTGAGCTAGATCTCTGCCAAAAACTTTTAGTATATAAGAAGTACATTTTAAAAAATATTTTATTTATTATTTTTATTTTATATGTATGAGTATATTGCCTGCATGTGTGAGTGCACCCATGTCATGCAATGCCGGAGAGGTCAGAAGAGGGCTTTGGATTCCCTGGAACTGGGGTTAAGGATGGTTCCAAGCCGCCATGGGGGTGTTGGGAATTGAATCTGGGTCCTCTGCAAGAGCAGTCAGTGCTCTTAACCACTGAGCCATCTCTCCAGCCCCAAGAGGTAGATTTTTAAATTTTTTCCTTTTCTTTTTTTTTTATTTTATTGAACTTTTGTAATTTAAACAACAGTTCTTAATAAAATTTAGACCTCCTCCCCATCTATGCCCCCCACCGTCCCCCTCAGGACCTCTTATATTCCACCATACATGTTAAGTTCTATCCAGTCAAGCATTTGTACCCAGATATCCTTCCATGTAAATTCATCCACTGGAGTCTAATCAGCCTATTGTATGTAAGGCATACTCTTTCTCATCCAGTAGTAATCAGTCCCCAGTAGTCCTCAGTCTAGGGCTGAACTGCCATACATTTTCTACTCCCCTTTGGGCCCTTGTTTAATTGAGTTTACCTGGGTCCTGTGCTTGATGCCACTATGGCCACAAGTTCACATGTGCAAGCTTCCAGCGGCTTGAAGACCTCTGCTTCCCTGTGTTCATGGACCAGTCCTGGCCGTTGCAATCTTTCTGCCCCCTCTTCCTCAATGGTCCCTGAGTCATAGTTGGGTGATTTTCAGTATAGGAGTCCTATCCAGTGATGCATACTCTGCAGTCCCTTATTCTCTAAAACTTGGCCAGTTGTGGCCTTCTGTGTGCATCACATTCTGTTGTATAAGGAAACTTCACTGGTGGGAGTTGAGGGATGTTTGAGTTTTCTCTCTACCCCTCATTCCACTATGTCCCATGAGCATTAGGTGTAGAGGTTCAACTGTAGATGTGTCACCTAGGACAGGACATCTGTCAGACATAGATTCTCTGTGTCTGATCAGTTGTGGGATTCTGCAGTAACCTTCATGTGCTACAAAAAGAAACTTCTCTGATGAGAGGTGTATGGTATGCTTGTCTGTAAATATAAGGATCCATATTTAACATTTGGTGAGAAATTTCATAGGTCTAGAGATATGTTAGACATAGGATTTTCTCTAGGATCTATGTCCTTTCCAGTCATGCGTTCACTCCCACTGAGTCCAGTTAGATGGCTGTGCCCAGATAACAGTGCCATTACTGCTCTAATAGAGGTAGTTTTCCATGCTGGTCACTATGGTTATTAGACTTTAGGGCTGGATTGGACCATTGATTGATATTTTCCCTTAGCAATTTGCATATTATAACTAGTATTATGAGAGCTAAACTTCAGTTAGAAGGCTTCCAGGTCAGTTCCTGCTCCATTGCTCCAAGTCCTATATCTGAAACATGCCCTCTTTTCAGCAGTAGGGTCTTATCTACTAGTTCTGAGCATTGGCAATAATCTGTTTTATTTTGAGAGTCTCCTGGACCACTCCATCAACCACTCAAAGGGAGGTCTCTTCTGTCTGGTATTATGTTCCTTGCTAAACAACCCATAGGTATACAAATGCACTAATGTTTAGACATTATATGTGCATTTCTTATTGGGTTTCAGGGCATCATATTGTCCTCTGGGTTCCCTAGGCCCCAAAGATCATTCATAACCACTTTCAATTTTTACGTGCATTACTCTCGTTTACTTTTCTATGAAATAAGAACGTATATTTATAATTGCATCACATATATAACTTTGTCTTCATTTGTCATTAGTATAGCAGACAGTTGTCAAGTTGTTACAGAGAAAGATTACCAACTGTCTTTGTTTGCCTGGGACTTTCCTGCTGTTTGTCAAGGTAAAGCTCGTGTGCCAGAAATCTGTCAGGCCCTGGCAATCCAAAGAGAAAGATGAGCAAAAATAGCATGAAGTATCACCAAATCAAGTGTGGGACAGATGTCCATTCTCAACTTGCTTATCATAAATACATTTCAAATTGTATAATTTTTCCAATAATATATTTTTTTACTTTGTCAATTGGTACACGAAGTGCAGACCTCATTATATTTTCACAGATACTTAGTTTCAGTTGATTCACCACAAGCATCTCCCCCACCTCCCTGTACCCATCCCTTTTCATACCTTTATCTCTGCAAGTACCTCCTTCCACTTCTCTTAACTCCTTTATGTCTCTCTCCTGTTCCCCTTTCTAGTTTTAAGACCTCTCCCCACACTCACTTTCATATAACAACACATTTATAAATCAGAAGCTAGAATCCTCATGTGAGAGAGAACTTGTAGTATTTTGTCTTTCTGGCCTAAGTGGCTTGATTTTCCATTTCCATCCATTTCCCTGCAAATCTCATTATTTCATTTTAGTTTACAGTGGGATAATTTTCCATTTTGTATATGTGCCATGTTGTCATTGCCCATTCATCTGTTGAAGGGTGTCAAGGCTGAGTCCATCTCCTTTCTGTTGTTGTGAGGAGACACTAAATAAGCATGGATGTACAAGTATCTCCTTGGCAAACTAGAGACTTCCTTTGGATATGTGCCCAAGAACTGTATAGTTGGGTTATATGCCAGTTTGGTTTTGGGGTTTGTTAAGAAGCCTCCAGAATGGCTGCTCTAGTTCACATGCCCACCAGCAGTGCATAAGGGCCTCCTCTCCCTATGTGTTCAACATCTGTTCATTTGTTTTCTTGGTAATGACTCATCTGACTGGAGTGAGAGCAAATCTTATAGTTGTTTTATATACATTTCTCCAATGACTAAAGATGTTGAATAGTTTTAAAAATATTATTGGCCATGTATTTTCTCATTTTGAATACTGTCCAGTTTATTGTGCATTTATCAGCTGGAAAGGATGTGGGATGTGGGATGCTTAAAGTTGAGGGGGTTTGCATATTCTATATGTTAATGACTTGTCAGAAGTATAACTGGCAAAAATGTTCTCCCATTCTGTACTATTTTTATAACAGTAAAATCCAATAGAAAAAATATAAAACCAGTTATAAATCTATAGGCTTAGTTTAGGCTTTTCTCACATTTATTATAAAAGAAAATAAAATGAATATTCCTGATGATACCTTTTTGATGTGCTTATAACTTCTTCAAGACAGAATCATCAAATACAGGGTACTGGGACGGATAGCATACATTTGCTAGGTCTCGGTAAATGCTATCAAAAGGCTATCCAAAGAGTTTTCACCAATAATAAGTTTCAAAGACCTGATCTATTGTTTTTAGTTAGATATAATTTTATCATTGAATTGCAGTTTTTGGGTGGTGATCAGTGTCTACCAAGGACTCTGACAGAGCAAGCCAAAAGACAGCGGAGGAAATTTGCTTACACAGATAATATCAGATAAATATAACTTCACTGAACTCTTATTGGGACCAACAATACCTATCCTTTTCAGAGCTCTAAAACATGACTCTCTATTGGCTGAGATACTTACACGTAGTCTTAAGTTAGATTAAATCTCATAGTTACAAGAGTTAGTCACTCTAACATACTTACTACAGGGAATGATTCTGACTGATGGAACATGGTAACTTCAGTTTCCTTTTTAATTAGAGATGAGAGATGATTTTAGCCAAGTCCTCTGTAACTTTTCATAAAATAATTCTGTGTTTAAAAAATTGGGCGTCAGATTTTCAAAATACACTTAAAAATTGGCTGAGAAACATTTAATACTATGACTTGCACTGTAGGATCAGGGTTCTGACATGGCGTTCATTTCTCAGGAGAGAGAAAGCTGTAGCGTAATAAAAAGTTTAATTAACTCTGATTTGATCAAATAGAGGTACCATCTTTTGAACTAAAATAGCTTTGTAACTTAATAAGAAGGAAGCATCAAAATTTCCTTTAGCTAGCTCCCTCTAGAACATGAGAATAAACTATTAAATATATTGTAGATTAAAATATTTGTATTTAATACTAATATATCTAAAATAATTTCATATATGTTTCATACTTTGCAAAACCATCATAAATGTGCCAAGCATGTTTGACATTTTATAAATCAAATATTCAATTAAATTTGAAAGTGCAAAATTGAAATGGTTTTGCTAGTAATTAGACATTTAGCACTTAAAAAGATATATTTACTGCTGGGCGTGCTGACGCATGCCTGTAATCCCAGCACTTGGGAGGAAGAGGCAGGTGGATCTTTGTGAGTTTAAGGCCAGCCTGGTCTATGTAGTGAGTTCCAGGACAGCTGGGGCTACAAGGAGAACCTGACTCAAAAAAGACAAAAAAAAAAAAAGGCTATATTTACTTTGGTTTAATATTATAGTAGCATATATGTATTTAGTATTACCAAGTATTACAACCTTTCCTGCTATAATCAGCCTGTACTTTAACTCTAAATCTGATTTGACTAAACTTGGGAATGCAGCTCTAGCCCACCTTAAAAGATAAATTTCTGTGGGTAAGCATACAAATGTATAATGGCCTTTCTTATAAAATGCAGACACTGTTATTACTGCAATTCATAAACGCCAGCTTCTTTGTGGACTCATAATGCAAACATGAGATAAAGTGGAGGGAGCCAAGTGTTAGAGTCACCCAAGAGAAACTTTGTATTCATATGCAAAATAATCATATAAAATTTAACATAGGGAAAGAAGATAGAAAATGTTTCACACAGTAATATTGTACCCGCATAATTCCACAAAAGCAATACTATGCTTTTCCTAAATTTAACCTTTACTGTGAAAACTATACAGAATTTTAATCACTTTTCATAACAATTCAGTTTTTATAACTGTGGCTACACAATTATTGGAAGTATTTTAGATGGGAATAAAGTACATACATGTATGATATTTTCTTTTCTAATCTCTGATCTGAGTAATCCCTGCCTTCCTTTCAAACCAGTGTATGGACTGCATGCCAACGAGGGTGTGTTGAGGGTATCAGGATAAGCCTTCAAAAAATGGTTCCTCGTGGTTTACGGTGAAGACACTGCTTTCCACTACACTGCAGCAAGAATTCCCAAGAAGGTAACTGAGTGTGTGCTCCGTTTGAAGCTTCAGTTGCAAACACATTTGTACATGGAGTCAGTTAGCATCTTCCTCTATTTGTGAACCAAGGAAATCTAATAAGGATTAACAGGACTTCATTTCGTATTTGGGAATCTAAAAAGTTCTGAAAACTAAAAGGTTTTGTTAAGTCTTTTGTTATCCAAACAGAACTATGATGGGGGACTTTTGTTTTTATATGTGTGCTTTTAATCATTTATCCAGCTGTTGTTCCAACAATATAAATAAGACGATGGGTCTGTGTTTTAGGACGCATGGTAACTTGACCTTTTCAAATTTTCAGAATTGGGAGCACAAACTTGCATGTCTAAAACTCTACGCAGCGATGCTATGCTGTACATTTTCTGAGGGATCTTCCTGTTACTGGGACAGCAGAAGCAGTGATTGGAGTCTGGCCTTGTTTTCAGACCACCAGCAGCGTCTGCGTTCACACCTGGCTTTATCCTGTGGCATTCTGTTTATTTGAGACCACCCTGCCCTCTGCCCCTCTCTGGCTTCTACTATTGTTCCTTCTGACTACATGTCCTCACGCACGCTCGTGCACTCACATAGCTGAACTGCTAAGCTTCTCACTCTGTGGCATCCTTCCCAAAGCGCTTCAAACATTCTACCCTGCCTCACACAACACACACTTCCCTAAACACATACGTTTTCCTTCCTTCCATCTCTCTCCTCCCTTTCAGAGCACAGTCTGACCAGGACTGTTTAAACGTGTACTCTTTACTCTTTCACTATTTTGCTTTTTCCTCCTTGGCCCACCAGTAATTTCCGTTGTGGCAAATTGAGTGATCATCTCTCTGTTTTTGTATTGCAATAGAATTTACCTCGCCAATCTATCACTCATTCAAAGTGTTTCGCTTTGCTTTTAAGTGAAGTTTGTTGGTTGCTTTTATTTTATTTTGTTTGTTGCCGTGTGCCTAGCTTTTAAATGGCCTGGTGATCAAGTTTTAGTGTCTACCTGTCTAGTAACTTCTATCTATTCTCACTATTACAAATTTGAATATGTGCCACAGGGCTCTTACTGTGTGCTCCACTGTAGAACTGGTTAACGCGATTTCAAAACTGATGTTTTCATGTAAGAGAGGTTGATATTCCCTTTCCTGCGTATTTCTGTGCTACATTGTCTTAAGTTTTTAATCTCAGTAAGTGACGTATTCATTCATTAAAATGATTAGTCCATAAACTTAATGCTTTAAAGGTAGATTGGCTCATGGTCTCATCCCCTCACTAAGTCTGAGGTAATACCTTTAAGTCAGATGTGAAATTCTTTCAAGACCACCACTTCAGCTTGTCCATTTCCCTGTGACGTGGTACTGAGACCACTGTCCACCTGTGTCCTCACTTCTATCCTTCAGCTTTCAAAGGAATGCTCTTTCTAAAATACCAATTTATTTATTTATATTTTTTTTGCCTACTTGAGACAGAGTCTCTCTGTAGTTCCAGCTGACCTGGAACTCACTATGTAGACCAGAGTGGCCTCAAACTCACAGGGATCTGCCTGCCTCTGCACCTCTGGAGTGCTGGGACTAAAAGCGTGTGCCACCATGCCCGGCTCTAAAATACGAATTATTTTATGCTTCTTTCTTCAACTCTCCCCAACAGATTAACACATTCAAATGCAAAGAAAATTCTTAAGCCCAAAACAGCTGAAGGGAGGCAGTCGAGCAAGTACTTGCATATACATGCTAGAAGCAGTGTCCCACACATCACACATCGACAGAAGGAAGAAACACCCTGAAGCACCCCAAATCCCCAGCTGATGAATAGTAACTACATATAGGTATACACATATGATGGAGTATTTCTTAGCCTTTAAAAAAATGAGGTACATGCTGCAGTATCAATCAGTAGGAAAACATTTGTTTTAACGAAAAATTCCAGCCACAAATGGTTGCATGATATGCAGTTCTGTGTATAGGAAATGTGAAGAGCAGATGAACAGAAAAAGCTCTTACTGAGTTCTTAAATGTCAGTAGCTCCCATTCCCTTTTGAGCCACACTCATTTCTTTGTTTATTCTTGGTCATAACATTTCACTCATTTTATAGTTTCTTCTCAGGATATTATATTATTTTTAAAATAAAATTCATTTTTTTACAAATATCTCAAATGGTCATGGATGCAGCTCAGTATGGAGCACTTGCTACATGGCTTTTGGCCCTGTTCTTGATAACCAATGTCATAAAACAAGCAAAATATTGTACATATCAAACTGGTGCTAAGTAATGTTTTGTCCAATAAAACTCATGAAAACGGTATTGTATAATTTGTTGAAATGTTCAACTTCTAGGGAAGAAATATGCACCGTGTTTTCAACTGCACTGCTGAATCAATATAGCACAGCCCTAAGTGCACAGAAACAAACATGATTTGCAAGTGAAGCCATAGCCTTTGGAACGTTCTTAAGTTTCAAATCCCAGTGTAAACAAGCACTTTTTCCTCATTCCTTTCTTCTGAGAATTAATGCAATTTTTCAGTGTTACTGCATGTTTCATGTTCTGAGCTTGGGGTTCTTTGTTTGTGTGTGTGTTTTGGTAATAGGAGAGGTGGTGAACACCGCAGAGTGGTTGCAACATTCCATGTAAACCTGGTCCTTCTAGACGGACTTTGAAATGAACAATGTATTTTTTAGTTTTGTGGGGGGTTTGCATGAGCTGTGCAGCTAGCTGTTTTCCATTATGTGCTTGTTATTGTTAGAAGTCAAAAGCATCATGAACAGAACTTCCCCCTCCTCACACAGCTACGTTCAACCCTGGACAGCTCCCAGGAGATGCAGACACTGACCTTCATTTCAAAAAGGTTTGGGAAAGTGGCTCCTGAGCCTTTGTTATGGCTTGCTTCATGTCCTTGACTGACCATTTGTGTTTCATGGGGAATCCTCAGAGAAATAGCCATCCCCTCCAGTTTTTAGAATAAATGCTTGGAAACTATCAAACAGATTCTTTCATTTCCAGTCAAACCCTTCTGTAGTTTTTGATGACATTAAAATGAAAGGAAATATTTTCACTTTTGACTATTTCACCTGTGGGAATTGGCTGTAGGTAGAAAAGTAGGATCTGAACACCTGTGAATCCATGAATGAGATGAGTTCGCCCTCTCTTCTCTTCCTATACCAAGAGAGAGCAGTGCAGCTGTAGGAAGCAGAATGATTTCTCAGCTGGCAAATCAGATTCTTAACCTACGCTAGAGCAAAGTCAGCTTCGTTCAGCAAGAAAACCAAATAAAGTTTGTTAAGGGGACAGACGTGAAGAACTCCTGAATGGAGACCATAGCCATTCCTGTAATGAACAGAAAAGAAAAAGAAAAAGAAAAAACTGACCAGGAGGGGAGAAAGTCTCTCCTATTTTAACTTTTAAAAAAGAAAATATTGGGGGTGGAGAGATGGTGCAGTGGTTAAGAGCAGTATCTGTTCTTGCAGAGGACCCAGGTTCAGTTCCCAGCACCCATGTGGTGATGTAAAACCCTCTATAACTACAGTTTCAAGGAATCTCACAACTGTCTTCTGACCTCCAGGAACATTATGTGCATAGGTGCACTAACATGCAGGTAAAACACATATATGAATATTTTTTTAAGTAAGGAAATATTAAAATTATTTTTGTTTTCTAGGCCATATTATATACATTTATAGGGTTCACTGTAATATTTGGATATAAATATATACCACATTATTGAACAAAACTTCTTAACAGCCAACCACTTCTCTTTCCATACTTTATTTTCTATGATAAGATATTCAGATTTTACTTTTGGCTGTTTTAAAATATATAATGCTTCATTATTGACCACAGCCTGCTATGCACTAGATCTCTAATTGTACCTCTCATGTCTGTTACAACTTTGACTCTTTTGATCAACAATTCCTCATTCTTTCCTCTCCACCTCTCTAGCTTCTATTCAATTTTTATCAAAAAGATGAGAGAAGGGTATTGGCCAGGATATAGAAAACAAAGGAACTCTACTGAATTGCTGTTGAGCATGTAAGTTAGTACAGCCATTACATAAAACAGTATGGAAAGATCCTGGAAAATCTCAAAGCAGATCTTCCATTGGAACCCAACACTCCTTTTTCTTGTAAGGAACTGAAGTCAATGTCAGTAATAATCGGCGTGTGAATTTGCATTACAGTGTTATTTGTAATAACTAAATACAGAAACTGCCTGTGTCCTGTGCCCATCAGCAGAACAGGTAATTAAAATGTAGTATAGAGCCAATGACAATACTCAGGGGGAAAAGGTGCTTGCTACCAAGCCTGCCACTCCGAGTCCAGTCCTGGCAATCCACATTAGAAGGAAAGAATCTACTCCTATAAGTTGTCCTCTGACCTCCACCAAAGCACGTATGCATGCATACGTGCACACACACACACACAAATAAATAAATAAATAAATAATAAATGTAATAAAAAATTAAAGAAAATATTGTATAGCAGCACAAATGAGCATTTCTCAGTTATGTGATATGGGTAATCCTGTTATTTGCAACAAAATGGGTGAACTTGGATCACATTGTGCTAGGTGAAATGCACCCAGCTCAGAGGATAAATACTATTTCACCTCACTACTGTGGAATTCAATGAAACTCAAATGTACAGTGAGTGTTTTATGTTTAATGTGTGGTGTGAGAACTCGCCTTGCTTTACAATCTCATTGTCAGGCCACTTCAGGAACTCTAATTTGATCTTTGACTCATTTTCACAAATGTAGGAAAATTTCACAGAGTATCTGAATTTTGTGGTTCTTTTCCTTAATATTTGGACTTGGAAAGATTGATTTGTTTCATCTGCTTTGCTGTTCACAGATATTTCTGAAAAGTATGCATAATGCTGTTTCTTCTGAGGTGGTACCTTCTTATGTTAGAGTTCATTCTTGCTATAGAATGCTTCAAACATTATGCACAATTTAATCTGGTGTGCTGGAAATCTGTGATATCCCTTCACCTTTGCAAAGATCTTTTCTCAAGAACTATAACTTCGATTTTTCCTCAGGACTCTTATGTGTGAGTTTAAGGCACCTTTTATTCAATCACCATTACCCACAAGATATTATTAAAAACCATTAAGACCTCATCAACCAAGATTCTTTCCAAAGCGGTGGAGAGAGAAAAGCTGTTATGAATAGCTATTTTTCTACATTTGTTTTCCAAGTTTATTCACTTATATTTGACAAAAATGTATCCTATATTTGATTACTTTAAATTTGTGTTATTAGCTGAACATCTGGTTCATGATAGGTGAGTCTATGGCCAGTTTCATTCCAGTCTTAAACACAGAATAATTTGTCCTTTAAATACCGATACCATTGTCTTTATGAATTTTTCTGAAAAGGATGTGTGTGTAAACCTATATGCTTATGTACAATGTATAGGTGTGTATGTGTGTCTATACAAATCTTTCACAAAATATACATACTGTTTTTGTCATTCTTTGGTTTTAAAGTTTTGCATAGATGGATGGATAGATAGATAGATAGATAGATAGATAGATAGATAGATATCTGAATATATGAAAATTGTTTTCCTCTCTGTTCGCACTGTTTCTGACAACAGATATGTAGGGTGCTTCCCATAGCTACCAGCTCCGCATTTCTCAGCAAACACTAAAGAAGTGCCCTGGAGTTTACTCAGTTCTTACAGTAATATATGCGTGCAGGAAACACAGACCCTGTCTGCAAAGGGCTCAGTCCTTTAGGATTGCCTCCACTTCAGACTCTAGTGTCAATCACACTGTTTAGTCATTGGGTAGAATCGATCACGAGGCTCAAGAAAACAGTTTAATGGCACTTTCAGTTAAGGAATTATTACAGTGGGACCTCAGTCAGTGGCAGTAGATGGAAGAATGAAAAAAAAAAGCTTAGCAGCAAGAAGAACAGGGCTTTTGTGACAACAGAAACAGGAAGATGTGCACCCGTTGTGTGAAAATACTGACATTTTATTTCAGGGATTTGAGAATCCTTAGGGGAGGGAGTCTAGATCCAATCTCCCATAGATAACAAGAGATAACATACTTTCATGATTAATCGACCCGTAGATGACCCAGTTGCATGTATTTATTATTGGGGGTATAGTAGTCCCCTCTTATTCTCCATATTATTTTCTGAGATTTAAGATACTTGTCAACTACAAAAAATTAAATGCAAAGTTCCAGATATAAATAATTCATAAATTTTAAGCTAGTCTCCATCCAAAATAGCCTGATAATATATGACAGAGCCGTGCTCCATCCTGTTTGGAAACCATGCCTGTGTCCAGCACTTTCGAGCTGGGTAAAGCTCTCACCCATTAATTGCTCAGTAGCTGTGCCAGCTATGCCGCCACCTTCAGTTGTTCTGCTCATCTTCCAGGAGCCCTTGAAGTGGCCTAGTGCAGACACCTGTGCTGCATGCCTACCACACTCTGTCTCATCATGCAAACTCTGTGTCCTGTCCCTCTCACTACAAGGGGTCATTGTAGGACAGGACACATTGAGCTACCACATTCAAAACTAACTTTCCTTATGGTATTTTGTAATAATTGGTATATTTTATTAGCAGTTGTTATTACTAATCTCTTACTATGCCTGACATAAACTCTATCATAGGTTTATATGCACAGGGAAATCATAGTATATATAGAATTTGGTAGTAGTGACTGTTCTAGCCATCCACTGGTGTGGAAGCTTCCTCTCACAAGTAAGGGGAATCTAGTCTCAATGTGTACATGGAGATGTGCCATGTTTTAAGCATGGACCTCAGGTGAAAGGAACTTCAGGACTTGGAAATAATTTGCCATTTGTTTTCCTGAAATTAATTTCTTAACTTGTTTCTGTGGTCAGGCATCTGTTTCTACTGAATAGGAAGAGCAGACTGAAACTATCACTTTTTTTTTCATTTTGGCTTCTAAATCAGATTTATTACTAATTTTAGTTTCAGTCACTCTAAACCAGTGCTTCCTGTAGACTAAAGAACTGTGATAATAGTTTCCCTTCACCCCAACTGTCCCAAGTACTTCTATTTCTGTGATGAAACACTGACCAAAAGCAATCTGAGGAGGATAGGGTATATCAGATCTTCACATTTCCAGTTGACAGTCCATCATTGAGGGAAGTCAGACAGAAACTCAAGGAAGAAACCTGGAGGCAGAACCTGAGGCAGAGACCATGGAAGAATGCTGCTTACTGACTTGCTTCCCCTGACTTGCTCAGTTACCTTCCTTAGTGTCCATGCCCACCTTCCCAAAGTGGACCAAACCCTCCTGCATCAATTAACAATGAAGAAAGTGCTTCACAGACTCCGACCTCAAGCCAGTCAGATGCAGGAAATTCCTCAACTGAGGTTCCCCCTTCCCAGGTGACTCTAGTTTGTGACAAGTAGACAATAAAAACTACCCAGTACATCATCTTTACATGACAGCTGAACCATAGGAGTGCTGACTGTCACAGAAGGTGGCAATTACCTGCAACCTTCAAGAACTCTGTGATTCCCCTATGCCAAAGAGAGGAAAAATCAAGAAAGTACACATGAAAGTGTGCCTGGAATTAAAGAGAATGACAGTCGTACTTCCGCAGTGTGCTTTCATCATTTCTCTCCATTCTGTTCTTTCGAGATGAAGATACATCAACTGTGACAACATTCATTTTTGCATTTTCCTTTTCATCTTACTTTCTTTTGTCTCTTCTTCAGACAAGAGAGAGAGAAATGTCTTTACTCAGAACTATAGATTTACAGGCACACTTAGAGATGAACATATTCATTAGTATTGCTCTCACGTTCTGTAGCAAAGCTATCTCCTTGTTCACAGACATCATTAACACCTGGAAAACATGATGAGCCTACTTAGACCTATGGTAGCCACTCCCACTTCTACCATATGTTTAGAAAGTGGTTGTAGCTCATTGTCACATAATAATCAGTGACTTTAATCAACTGTTTGGATATTAATATTTATTAGTAGACCAAACTGGCTTGAGTTTTTGATGCAAAATGTATTCTATTATTTAAAAGAACACATGATACTATAATAATAATATTGAGGTTTTAGGATATCTAAAAATGAAAGTTTTAATAAAACATAAGACTCATTAAAACTGGATTTAAATAATTTAGTTGTTTCACTTTTTTACCTAACATTGTTCTTATTCCGGAAAACTAAAACTCGTACTGCAGAGATAAAAAATGTGTACCTGAGCCAGACTATGCACATATAATTTTATATGTAACTATGTAAAATATATATTATCATAGAATATGAAATTGCAATGATTAAAAAGAAGTTAAGTGAGAAGAAAACTTCTTTAAGAATATACAGTTTTTCTGAGTGTCAAATGGAAGATCTTCGACCCTTGTTTACCTGAAAGGATGGATATGACAGTTACTATTTATATGACAGAAACATGGGTAAACCATCTTGACCTTCTCAAAGAAAGGTTGCAGTAGTGATTAGAGAATAATGTCTGCTTTCATTTTTACTCTAGTATGAATTCAGATTTCCTTGTAAAGGGTTAAAGGAAGTTAATATAGTAAAGCATTCTAAGCATCAGGCAGATGGTCCTGAAAGATGGCGGGGATGGTTGAGAAGAGCTTTCAGCCTTCCTTTGTTAGCTGAATTTTATAAATCTGTATTTATTATAGATAACTTCATGTTTATTGACACCATATGCTAATACTTTGTAAACACAAGATGGCTTAGCATTTAGCTGATATATAACTCCCTGAACTTCTCAATGAGCTAAATGATTTTCAATAAGTCAACATAGATTATACATATGTTGCGTTTCAGCAATGGAAGTAAATAATGGAAGAGTTTGGCTTACTGTGGGACCACATATTAAAGACATCATTTCAGTGTTAACAGTTTTTTGCTACCTTCACTCAGTGCTTTGTAGACTATACTGATGATGATGCTGTATAATCTATAGTCTCATGACTAATTCCTACCTTATCACAACCCCTGATATGCATTTTATCTTTGTAAGTCTGTATTGTCACTAGGAACTTGCTAGAAATATTCATCACTTCTTAATTCTTATTATAATTAGTATATTATTAGTTTAGGTAAGAAGCATAATTTAAGGGGTATTTATAATCCATTATTCCATGAACTTTTTCATAGGACTAGGAGAAAGAATGGGATGAGGATATTTCAAAACTTAATGAAATGTTGACAAATATCTGTGTGACTCTCTAGAATATGAAGTATGTAGACTGTGATCCACTACATACGCTTCTGCTCTATCAGATGCCCCATCTATGATTTCAGCATCTGATGCACAACAGAAGTGTATTTCTTACACTACTGGAGACTCTATGTCTAAGACTGAGGTGCCAGAAGATTCCAGCATCTGACAGGGACCTACTCACCTGCCCAGGTTTCCTTTGCTGTGCTTTCCAACCTCCCTTATAAAAGCATGAATTTCCTCTGAAAGGTCCTCCTTCATTATATCAAACACCATTGCTTCCCACAGGAAACCAAAACATGTGGTTTTGGCAGAAAACTGACATGAAATCTATATCTCAGAGATAAAATAGGCAACCTAAGAAGGAAACAATGTAAATAAGTTATCTGAAGGAAACACCAAGGAAAAGTTTACTTGACCTGGAGTTAGAATTCAAAGAACCAGAGTGGCAGATGTGAGGCCTCATGGCGTCTCAGAAAATTTCAGTTTTGATTGTTATATAAGAAACTTGGGTTTTAAAATGTTAAATTCAAGTGACAGTAGAGAGGACACGTGGTGAGTTTGGCAAGGAAGAGAATGTATGCTGGTCTGTTTATACCACTGTGCCTTCCTTAAAGAAACAGGTGTGTACCAGTGCATTTAGGAAATTTTCTGTCAACCTCAAAAAAAAAAAAAAAAGATTTGCTTTATTATTATTAAAAACACTGGCTTGATTATTAATTTTTGTTAGAAGTTTAATATGGTGAAATGCATTTTAAGGCATGCACACATATGTACACAGAGTTATATCTGCTTTGTTATCCTAATTTATTTTCCTTCAGTAAAAGAATTTGAGCTTGATAAAGACATAAAGCAAATTAAATCGAGGGGTTACAGATCTAATTCACATTTTTCTGGCTCCAAAATGGTATCTACCACACTAATGTTACTGTAAACAAAATGTTCTGTGATTTGTATTGGCAGTGGCAGTAAATAGAAATAATGACAGCTGCGAACCATCCTTAACTCCAGTTCCAGGGGAATCCGAGCCCTCTTCTGAGTTCTGAGGCATTGCATAGGGGTGCACTCACATCCATGCAGGCAATGCACTCATACACATAAAATAAAAATAAGAAATAAAAATTTTTTT